>NW_025842681.1:0-1956 GCF_002878395.1 Capsicum annuum | reverse complement strand
TTAATTAATATCCTTAAATTTAAATATTTTATATAGTTACGTTATTCCTACAGATATGCACACAATTGTTAGTTTAAGGTTATTTCATTCTGATATTTATATTTTGGGGTTCTTACTTATCTGTATCATTCTGGGCAATTTTTTTAATATCCCCACATTATTTTTTTATTTTTCTCAATCTTTTATTTAATATCGTTACATTTAAATATTTTATACCATTACGTTATATGTACAAATATGCACTCAATTGTTGGTTTAAGGTTAGTTCATGTGCTGGAAATATTTTCCTAATGTTTTTATATTTTTATAAATATTTTTTCTATTTTTGAATTAATTCTACTTAGTTGTTGAAGTTTTTGAATTTTCATAAATTATATTTGAAAAAAATATTTTCTTAATGAATCCGCGGCGAGCGCCGGCGGCCGCCGTGGGCGGCGCCCGTGCATAATTCTCGACCCGCCTGCCATCTCAATCGTGGGGCAAGCGTAATTTATATTTGCTTGAAGTCGGTTTCCTGTGCTGCATACCTAATGCCTAAGCATTATCAAGTTTTATCGATTACCTTTCGCCCCTTGCATTTCATGCGCGGGGTATATCGAAAGGATGCCCTCGTGTCCCACGCCTTCCTCGCATGTTCGTACGATCATGGTCCATGAGTGGCGGTCAGGATTCTTTGATGTGGTAGACGCAGTGGGCATGAGGTCTATATTGACTCCTATCTGCCTTGTACGATGCTCCTTGCAAACGACGGTCGTGCTCTCTTTGAATCCATCTGCGCCCTCAGGGGTAGGTTGGGCTCATGTAACGCCGACATCGATTAGGAATGCTACATGGTTGATCCCGCCAGTAGTCATATGCTTGTCTCAAAGATTAAGCCATGCATGTGTAAGTATGAACAAATTCAGACCGTGAAACTGCGAACGGCTCATTAAATCAATTATAGTTTGTTTGATGGTAGCTACTACTCGGATAACTATAGTAATTCTAGAGATAATACGTGCAACAAACCCCAACTTCTGGAAGGGGTTAATTTATTAGGTAAAAGGTCAACGCGGGCTCTGTCTGTTGCTGCGATGATTCATGATACTCGACGGATAGCATGGCCATCGTGCCAGCAACGCATCATTCAAATTTCTATCCTATCAAGTTTCGATAGTTGGCTAGTGGCCTACCATGGTGGTGACAGTTGAAAGAGAATTAGGGTTCGATTTCGGAGAGGGAGCATGAGAAATGTCTACCAGATTCAAGGAAGGCAGCAGACACATAAATTACCTAATCCTAACACCATCGCCCCCAAATCACCATAGGCACAAGGAACCAAGGAACAAAGGCGCCATGGCACCAATGCACCAAGGCACAAGGGCACCAAGGCACCATGACACCAAGGCCCCGTGGCATCATGGAACCGAGGCACCATGGCACCGTGAACCAAGGCACCGTGGCACCAATACAACATGGCACCATGGAACCGGGCAACAAGGCACCGTGGCACCATGGCACGAAGGCACCGTGGCACCATGGCACAGTGATACCAAGGCACCGTGGCACTATAGTACAAAGGCACCATGGCTCAATGGCTTTATGTCATCAAGGCACCGTGTCATCATAGCACTGTGGCACCGTTGCACCATGGCACCAATGTACCAAGGTAAAAAGGCACTGTGGAACCTATGCACTAAAGAACCGCGGCACCGTCGCACCATGGCGCCATGACACCAAGGCACCATGGCACTATGGAGCCATGGAACCAAGGAACCAAGGCATCGTGGCACCGTGGCACCATGGCACCATGGCACTATGACATTATGGCAGCAAGGAACCACCGTGCCAAAATCAAAAGATCATAAAACTACGTTCGATCACCCTAATAATTTTCTGACGTTCATCCATCTTCCTCACCATTGCATGGACATTTTTTTTACATATCCTCTATAATTATTTATTTTAAATATATTT
>NW_025842680.1:0-3542 GCF_002878395.1 Capsicum annuum | reverse complement strand
TTTGCGGAGTCTTACATCAAAGAAAATGAGGTATTGTGTACTCGTATAACGGTATGATCTTTTAGATTTGTTGAATTTATAATTTTGAAAACATAAGTAATAGAATAACTTCCATTCAGTTCTAAATTAATGGAAACATATAAAAATAAACGAAAAGAACAGTAAAAAAATATTTATATATTCTGCATATGTATTTTTGGTACTGAAAATTCTTAACATTGCATATTTACTTACACACTACATATGTATTTTTATAGCAAAATTTGAACACTAAATATGCATTAATGTCTATAAAATATAGTACAAACATCTATATTATCAAATAAATATCTTTTTACTTTGTTTGTATTAAATATGTATTTATGTAAATGTATAGTTGTCTACTAAAAATACATATGCTGGTATGGTTAGAATTTATAATTCTGAAAACATATGTTGTACTCATATATGGTTTGTATCTTTTTGTAGCAGTGCATTTACATATTTCTTTTGATATTAGGTTGTACTTTCCATATAATATGTGTATACGATGCACGACAAACAAAAGAACTTCATCGTTTGTCTCAAGGAAAGAACGTGCTCATGTAATGCCTTTCAACTTGATGAAATACCATGTGCACATGCTTGTGCGGTGTTGAACAGCAAGAATTTTCAGAAGGGGCCATATTCTTCTAATTTGTTTAAGCCAAAAACTGTGTTGAAGACATATGATGTTTCAATCTATCCTTTACCACACCAAGATGACTAGATAATTTCAGTTAGCGTACTTGGTGAAATAGTACTGCCTCCGAAGTTCAAACGACCTTCAGAAAGACCTGCAAAGAAGGATCGTGGAAAATCAGGTTGGGATATGTTTGGAAAAAAGAACATCAACTCATGCGGTGGTTGTGGGGCTAAAGGTCACAATAGGCATTCTTGTAGGAAATATCGCAAATGATACATTCGTTCTTCCATATTATTTCTTAAAACATTCTTTTTCTTTTTTATAACACTGAACTATTTTATTTGAGTTAATATATTTATGCATTATTTGATAATTGAGCACAGTAATATCTGAATACTGCATATGTATATGTTGCAAAATATGAACATTGCCTATCTATTTTGAAGCTACAGTTCATATGTATTTTTAACATTGTATATTTACTTTAGGTTAAAGTTGATAACTTTGATTAACCAAACAAGTATTTAGTTCCTAATTGATAAAATATTTAAATACATATGACATATTTTGCAAATATATGTTTGAATTGCAAAATCTTACCACTGCATATGTATTTTTAAGCTAAAAAATATTTTGATGTATAATCCATATATGTATTTTTTATAGCTAAAATCTCACAATAAAATGTAGAACTGCATTAAAAACTCAAATTTATCTTTAATTCAAATTCTCATTTATAATGATAATAAATGAACACATATTAAAATATATATTAGTTATGATCAAGGTGTATTTTTTAAATGCTTAATTTTAACACTACATATGTATTTTTAGGATAAATACATTTGATGTATAATGCATATGTATTTTTAAGCAAAATATCAACATTGCATATGTATTTTGTAACTAAAATCTCACAATACAAAGTAGAACTTCATAAAAAAAACACAAGTACTCACAATACAAAGTAGAACTTCATAAAAAAAAACACAAGTATATATTTAATTCAAATTTGCATTTATATTAATAATAAATGAAAACATATAAGGTATGGTCCAGATGTATTTTTGAAAATACTTAATCTTAACACTGCATATGTATTTTTAGGATAAAAACTTTTGATTTATATTGCATATGTATTTTTAAGCATAATATGAACACTACATATGTATTTTTTAACTAAATCTCACAGTAAAATGTAGAACTGCATGAAATACTCAAATTAAATTTTAATTCAAATCAAAATTAGACCCAATTCAAAATAGAATTAATTTCATTCAGTTCAAAACTATTATAACCTACAATTAGAACCACTTCAAAACATAAAAATTAGTTTGTATAATCAGAACCTACATTCATACACCAGTTTCTCAACTATACAAAGTAATAAATCCATCAACCATCATACATCAAAAACTTCAGTGACACTAGTTATTCTAATTTGCCTTGTTGGCCTCAAGGGTGCTTCGACATCACTATGAGCATTTGCTTCTTATTTTTGGATTCCATAGTCCCACAAAAGTGCATCATATCTTGTTCGGAGTGTGTTGGGGCAGAACTCAGTCGCAATAACTTTGTGAACATAAGAAAGGCACTATGCATATGTAACCATAAAGAGACCACAATCCCTAAAAAAATAAGAAAAAATGTTTATTTATAAGTAAAACATACTTTGTACAAACATTCAATTTTGGTATATGTAAATTAAAAACTTACAAGCTTTCACTCGGTTGTTGAGGCAAATTCTCTTCAAATATCACATCAAACAGATATGAGTAATCTTTGTCTTTGTATCTTGAATGATTTTGAAGATCAATTCCTTTCTTATTGTAGAAATCATAAGCTTAGAGACACAAAGGGATAATCTCAACTAATTTCTTGATCTGAGCAAGAATAGACACATAATGACCAGATGATTCATATGAATCATATAAGAATATGCACCTCTCTGAGAAGGATAAAACTGCTAGCACCCAATGATTTTTTTCCTTTATATTGATTGGAATATAAATGTCTTCCACTATATGCCATGGCACAGCAACATGCATACAAAACTCACTGATGTATTCATTAAGATGGGTTTCCTATTCTCCCGTCATAAGATTTGGATCATCCACAGAATAAACATCATGAACAGACCTAATTATGTTCATAAAGTTGCAATCTACTGTGCTGAGTTTGTAAGACCTATTGGGGTCATACTTCGACTTCTTCCTCAAGTAGTAGAAGCAAACATCAATTTGTTGCAGCTATTAACACCACAAATCTTAGAACATTAAAACTATTTGTGAACTAAATTTAGCAAGTGTATGTAATATAAAATACATATGCATTTTAAAGTTTAATGTCTAAGATTTGCATATGTATAATTTCATTTGTAAACAACACTTATATACAGAGAGTGCAAGAATAATGAATATTCATCAGTATGTGATTTAATGAAAATTCATATGTATATTAATGGAAATTCATATGTGTATTAATAAGTTATACATCCTTTGTTAAATAATAAAAACCTAGTAAAAATACATATGTGTACCTGCATATGTATTTACAGGTAACATAATATGTAATTTAAGTTGTGCTACAACTGTAAAGGAAACATTGTCAAAATAATATACTAATCGAGTCTTTCCATGATTGATCAAGGAACCCCATTGTGTAGAACCATTTTTTATCTTCAACAGTCTCAACTCCAAAATACATCATTGGAATGGTTGATTTGCCCCTTTTGTAATAATCCACATTTTTCTTCCTGTTTTTTTTATCAGTACATGTTAAATCATGAAAACATAATGAAATTAAAAAAATAAGTTGAAACAATTCAGTATAAATACCTTTTAGCATGAACTTTTAGAAGGTCTACAGAAATTCAATC
>NW_025842679.1:0-4258 GCF_002878395.1 Capsicum annuum | reverse complement strand
ACTGGTTCTTTGTTTCAAATTGAATTCACAATAATCTTCTCTATACCAAGTTGGATTCGTCGTGATTGAGGTTATTTTATTAGAGGTTCCAAGTCTGGGTTTTCTTGAATATTATTAACGATGAAAATTAGTCATCAAAAGGTCCAACTCTATCTCTTCTCATTTTAGTTAGTCATATGTGTTTGATTTGTGTGAGATTTGGTTGAATATTGGGTGATATTGATTTGTTTTGCTCGACTTTGTTGAATAGATAGTTGTGGATTGTTGAAATAGTAATCTTGAATTTGTTGAAATTTGATGTTAAAAAGGAATGTGGGGGGTTGGAGGATAGGAATTGATAAAAATAAATATTGTTTAGTCTTGATTTATTATCGTCGGTTATTTTGGAACAAATACGAAGGTCGAATGTGATAGTATCATGGTTAGGCCATCGAATGAATAGGCAAAAGTTTAAGTTTGGGTAGGCAAATTTAGGAATGATGTTGGATTGAATGAGTGGAATGTTGAATGTGTTGAATGTTTTTCTAGTTTATCTCATGAAATTGAAATTGTATTCATTTGCCGGGGAATGCCCCAGGGGAATTGTATTTATTCACCGGGGAATGCCCCGAAGTATTATGTATTTGAAGATGGCACGCGATCAAGGCCCAGAACGTCAGGTGTAGTTTAGTTCAAGAAGTAGTTTAGGATTAGTTTAAAATAGAGTAGGTTTAGATTTTCACATTTTTCATTTTTTGGGACTTATAAGCGGACTGGACACTAAATTTTGGATTGTTTTGGTTTGTGTTTGTTTGTTTAATTGTTTAGGTGTTTTATGTGGTTTATACACTCTTAGCGTCATTAGCTGATACGCTCCATCAAGCGACTGTGGTAGAACCATGGGATCGAGAGGTGCCTAACACCTTTCCCTTGGTCAACAAAATTCCTTAACCGAAATCTCTATTTGCAAACCAGTTTTAAAAGAGTCAAAACCGTTTTGACAAAGGATATCCAAGGGTGACTTGGCACGCCCGAACCATGTCAAGTGGCGACTCTGAGTTTTGAATACTAAAAAGTCCTTTTCGAAATAATTCTTCATTTTATCACTTTAATAATAAAAACTCTTTCAAAACTTAAAAATATTTCTTTTTGGAGTTAAAAAAGGGGTGTGATAATGATTAATCCTAGCACCTCTAAATTTCTCAGAGGATCTAAGGATCTCATTGAAATCCCCCCGACCAGCCAACTATTCCTCTCAGGGAGATATAGTTGTCAGAAAAAGACGCAAGCTGGCCCCAAAGATCAATCCTAGCTTGAAAGTCATTACTAGCATAGACGACAGTGATAAACCAAGAGGAAAGAGGAGAACTGACCTTAACCTTAGAATTTATGGCTTGACTAGAGATGGAGATAGATGTTATAGAAACCATATCCTCTCTCTACATCATGACTAATCCATAAGATTTGCCCATGGTTTCTGCTTGGATGTGGTTTTGAAAACCAAGTTCATCACACAGGTCCTGGTGTTCTGACATCTTATTTTCCAGGAGAGCAAGAATGGAAGGTTTGTGAATGTTCACCATAGCTTTGCAATGCTTCCTGAATTCAGTAGTTTTTGCTCCCCTAGCATTCCAAATAATACAGTTATTCATTTTGGAGAAGAGTGGGTGTGGGGGGTCCATTGTACTCACCTTTGCCTTTCCCTTTGGGTTGGAGGTGGATGTCATAGCACAGGCATTTCTCTTCTTGTTTTGAGGGGTTAGTAGGATTGTGGGGGGATCCTCTGCCCTGAGATTTGTAGGACTTAACCTTAAACCTAAACTTGCTAACTCTAAGGGAATCAAGATGATCATAATTTTCTGAAAGGACTCTGTGAACTGTTGCTTTAGAGGCTCTACTAGGTTGAGAATCTCTGTTCTTGGAACCCTCAGTTGTGTGAGGAATTCCTCCATGTCCCTGTTGCTTGCTCTCAGGGCTTCCAAGGCATTCATTCTCTCTATCTCTCTAGGGTGAGATGTGGGGATGAGGTGTTCTGGGGTGGAGCTAAAATTAGACTTGTGGTTGAAAAGAGGCCCCTTGAGGGGGGGATAAAAAGCTGGTCCCAGTAACGTTAGAGCTGGGTCTAGTGGAAGGAAGAAAGGGAGGCTCAGACTGAGCTGATTGATGATGTTGGTCAATGCCTCCGTGCTCAGCTCCTCTTGGGCTGGGGTGATGATTACATGGAACAAAGTGGCCATCTATACATTGGTCCCGTAAGATAGAAGGCCATGGTTTAGGCTCGCCATAGTTAGTTGAGCCAAGTACTAGGGTTTTGGATGAGGAGGGTAATGGATTTGCCCTCCCATTCGAGGTGAAGAGGGACTGTTTAATTTGATAGGCATATTTCCAGCCAAGAAGTTGGGTGATGGTCTGGAGATAATGGGGTCGTGGTGAAGATGATTTGGTTGGTGTTGTGTGAGTCCATTTTTGCATTCAAATGGAGGCTCATACATAGTTTCCTCAGGATATAAAAGGTTAAATGCAATGTCCAGAGATAGGACATTCTCTATCCCATTAATAGAAGAAGATGAAGAGTCTTCCACGGCCATCTGAGCATGCTCATCATTGCCTCTATCTACGTGGCTCTTAAGTGTCCCACAGAGGGAGGCCTCTTTCCTTTTAATTTCCATTTGAGGGAAATAAGGAAAATTATTAGGAAAAGGGGTATTAAGAGGAGTGGGACCCATCAAAGTTGTGGCATTGGCATTAGAAGAAGGAGGGTGGTTGGACTCTGTAATGAAGAAGCTAGAGATTGGGCTCCGGAGGAAGCCATTTGTTGGGCCTAAGTATTAACTAGCCTAGTAACAACCCTGCCAGGGGCGTTGGTTATGATAGGCTCAGACTTGGAGGCTTCACCGTGGACTGGCCCAGTGGGTTGACACCCAGATATGTGTCAGGGCGAGGTCTTCTTCGGTGCCGCCTCCGCTTTCTCATGGTTAAGAGACTTACCTGGTACCTCATCGTGGGCCTTGGCCTTATCGATGGGTGATCCTCGGGGTGCGGGGAGCTGGTTTCTTTGCCCTGCTTTCTTCTTTCTGCTAAAGGATATAGTTTTCCAGTCCTGTGCATGGATCTTCATCGTCCTTGACTTCTCCTCCAGGGTTAAAGCGTTAATCTCAGTCATGGCTGTGTCAGCATTTCTCTCCAGGGGGGTTGTTTTTAAAGGATAAGAGCAAGAGGTAGTTGTGTGGCCTAGGCGACCATAGTTCTTGCATAAGAAACCCTCTCCCTCATAGATCAGTGGCTGCGTGTGGTGGTTAATGGTAATTGAAGCTTCCACCGGCGTATTCAGGGGTATCTAGACACATATCCTGGCGTATCTTCCCCTTAACGTAGCTGATGTGCAAACATCTACCTTTAACAGAGTTCTTATATTCTTGCTGATTCTCTAAAGGATGGATGTATCGTATAACTCAGTAGGTAGCTGAGGGAGCCTGACCTAGATAACTGTTGAGTCAATTTTAGACTCGCTAGGTACGAAATTTGGTTCCCACCTCCTGATAGAGATGAAACTTTCGGCGACAAACCATGGGCCTCCATGGAATATTGTGGACTGGATCTCCGGCCTTGATAGTTTAACTATAAAGAAACCCTTCCCTAAATCGATGAGGCATAACGATTCTGAGAGTTTCCACAGATCTCCCAGTTTCCTCTTGAGGTACTGATGGTTGAACTTTGTGTTGACCGGTTTGATGATAATGGAGTGTATCCAAGGTGCATAAAGTCTATGCTTTTCGTCTTCCGATAGCAAGATTTCTTTTGCATCGGTTACAGGGTCTTTGCCCTTGGCCGATCTCGGTTCGGACTGGTGATTAGGGATTTGGACTTTCCCTATTGTTATGTCCCTATATGATGTTGAGGCCTCCTCCATCTAAATTTCAGTAGGGGAGGTCTGTATAGGGGGATTAGGTAGAGAGGGTGGAGTCAGCGTTGGGTTTATGGTTGAGACCTTTCGAATGAGAAGAAGAAGGTGGTTAGAGAGATGCAGGACTTTCTCTCACTTATTATTTTGTGTTCACAAATATTAAGTCATGATGACTAAAACACAAGCAACAACTTAAATTTTTTTATAATGATAGTTTCTTATGCTAATAATTTTTATTGCTTAGATATTTTATTGTAAAATATAAAAATATTAAATCATAGTCTAAAAATGAATTTTTAATATTGTAGCTTAGAATATAATTAAATAGAATCTACACAGTTGCACATTAAATTATTTCTTTTATCGAATAAATTA
>NW_025842678.1:0-1026 GCF_002878395.1 Capsicum annuum | reverse complement strand
TAATAATAATAATAATAATAATAATAATAATAATAATAATAATAATATAGTGATTGTATGTGACAGTAGTACTAATATTGACAGTAATAATAATAATAAATAATAACATTATTATTATTATTATGTAAATAAACTATATATATATATATATATATGTATATAATATTTAAATTTTATAAGATATAGCTTTGAAATAGTAAGAGTCTATAAGGACTCTTCAATTATGGATTTCAAATTAATAAGATAATGATTTATTTTTTCAAAAAGAGATAATATATTTAAAATAATTAATCTTTGAATTCAAAAAATTTTTTACATACTTTTTAGTGTTTCTTTAAAATTATCACTTAGACTTATTCTTGTGCTGCCACATGGGTTCTTGTCTTGATTTTAGTTTTACTTATATATATATAGAGAGAGAGAAATAAATCTAATATTTTTTCTTAAAAAAATATATAAGTTTTTATTTTGAAAATTCTATGTTTATCTTTGAAAAGATATTGTCTCTCTAATGTACAGTCAAAAAATTGATAAAAAAATAATATTCTATTGAATTGGTTAGACTACAATAAAAAGTCCAATTAAAACTTTTTAGTGTGACAACTATCTTGATAATGTTAATTGTTAATAATTATTATTATTATAATTGTAGCTACAACCATTACACTACTATGCTATTTCTATTACTACTATTACTATTACCGTTGCTGCAACTATTATTATTTTTTAAAAAATTATTATTATTATTATTATTATTATTATTATACTACATTTTTTGAAAATTTAGAAGCACTGCTCAACCTGTGCTAATACCTTTTTTTGGGTTAAACATGCACTACTACTATTACTATTACTATTATTATTATTATTATTATTATTATTATTATTATTATTATTATTATTATTATTATTATTATTATTATTTAGGTTAATATTTCATATTTTATTTAATTAAATATGTTTTAAATAATACTTGAAGGGAATAAGTTTATGAATAGTAAGAGTTCATTTAGAACTCTTCAATAT
>NW_025842677.1:0-2588 GCF_002878395.1 Capsicum annuum | reverse complement strand
GGTTTTATTCAAGGGGTGGATCATATTTTGAGATTTGTAATATCTGCAACACTTTAGTTCTCTCTCAAGAGCTCCAACCGAAACTAGGGCTAGACAAGTGAAGATTCACTTGTGTTTGCATATTGGCTTGAAACGTTGGTGTTTAGAGGAGGTAAAGGCCCTCTTGTGTCAACGTAGAGTTAGGTTTATATCGCGGATTGGGCTTGGGTTAGATGGAGTGGCCCAAGATTCTGTCCACAGGAGGAATCAGGCCTTGAGAGACCTCTGTTGGGCCAGGTCCATCGACTACTAGTTTCCCAGAGTATGGATCGGGCAAAGAATCTCTACCTATGACTGTGCCATGCCCATACTTGTGGCCCTTCGGGGCAGGCCCAGTGCCTAAGAAGGTCTGTCCAGCACCGTCATTGTCGGAACTTCCATTGGTTCCCATCGGCAGGAGGCGGGGAGGGGGGTGTAAGAGATGAGAACTTACCTGGAGGTGCTGAAGCTATGTTACCTGGAGAATCCCTTCCCACCTTTACCCGGCTGCCGGAGGGACTTGGGAATTTCTTCTTTTTCCCAAAGGAGATAATGCGCTAACCTTCCTCTTGTTGGTCTTTCAGTGGGACTGAAGGAGTTGATGTCGCCGGATTCTTTGGGGAAACTAGGGTTACGAACTTTGAGCAAGTAGTCTCCGTATGGCCGAGGAGACCGCATTTCTTGCAAAGTATACCTTCCCCTTCATAGACTATGGCTTGGTGATGGCCGCCAATGATAATCGACATTCGAACTGAAAGATCTAGAGCCACTTAGATACAGATCCTAGCATACCGACCTCTGATTGTTGCCGATGTACATGCATCAATTTTCAACAGCTTACCTAATTTCCTCCCTACTTGTTTAATGATCGCTGCATCATAAAACACCGTTGGGAGTTAGGGCAGGCATATCCAGATGGCCGTTGCTTCCAATAGGGCGGTTGAAGGGACGAAGCACGGTTCCCATTTTTGCAATGATAAAAAACTCCCCATAATGAACCATGGTCCACTTCTTGATTCGCTGGATCTGTGAATTTCACTGTGAAGAAATTATGTCCCAAAACAATAAGACAAAGAGGCTCGGAAGGTTTCCACAGGGCTTTTAATTTTTCTTTCAAATAGAGGTGTGTGAATTTCTTGTGAAAAGGTTTGACAGTAACTGCAAATTGCCAAGGCGCATAAAAACGTCTTCTGCAGTTAGATCAATGGAATCACTCTTCAATTGATCAAACAAAACTTCTTCAAAGGTGATATCAGAAAGGTAATCGAGAGTGGGTAATAGATTCACCGCTATAGCTTTGTAGGAGGGTTTACCCTCTTTCATGGGGACATCAGTTAAGGCTGACGAATTTGATTAAGCTATTGGTAAATTAGGCATGATTGAGGAACAATTGTGCCGTAGAAGAAGAAGGGAAGTGCGAAAAAAGGGATGGGGGTTGGGGTGGGGAGTTAGAGAGAAGCCGGAGACTCTTGCCCCAACCCATTTTAACTACTTGTGGGTCTCATATTTTTTTTATGTACAAGATATTGTAAGAATTTTCTCCTTCAGATGTTATATTACTAAGCTAACTATTTTTTTAATGTGTAATAATATTAAAACATGATTCCGTGAGCATGACACAAATATAACCGGCGGCGGCTTTACCTTTTTGTAAAAAAAGCGATCACCTTATGCCTCCAAATTTGAGGGGCCTAATTTTTTTTTAGTTAATAATAGATTATAGATTTTTTCTAAAATATCAATTATTATTTATAGATAAAATTATTTGAAAAAGTTTGATATATCTAGAGTACCGTGTAAAGATTAAATGCATGGACTTTAATATTAATTAAAAAAGAATTATAAGAAAAAATCGATTATATAATTTTAAAAATAGGCTTTATAAGAAATTAATTTTCTCAAATACTCAAGGCCTTCATTCGATTTTTGCTTTAAGCCACTAATGTGGTTGAGCCGCTCCTGAATATTACACATGGTACACATGCATTTAAACCGTCTCTAATGAGCAACATGAGTTGTGGTGCAGTGGATGAGGCTACTTCACCCTTAATCAGAAGTTGAGGGTTCGATCATGGGTACGGAGAAAACTCTGTTAAAGAACGCTTCTCCCGAATGGGGCCCTACGCAGTGTGAATCCGGATTAATCGAGTTTCAATGCAGGTACCTACACCAGATGGGAGACACAAAAAACTGCCTCTAATGTATTCACGTAAGACACATGTTAGATACACAAACACATATCAGACAGGTTGACTTGCGAGTTGTGTCAAGTTGATCAATCATATTATAATATGTAGGCTGACTTACGGGTCATTTTTCTGTCATTTTATTGTTCATGAACATCTCTTATTGTCTTATAAAATTATCCCATAATTTTTTACCTACTTTCTTTTACCTCTTTGATTTATTAATTCGATTTAATTACTTAGGATATATGTACAACAGATATACACAATTTTCTTTCTCCACTACTATTAAAGTAACTTTTAACTTTTATGTTTTGTGTGAATAAATGTACCACCCTATCATTCTCAAGTCTCAACTATCGATGTTTTTTCAACCATATATTT
>NW_025842676.1:0-2473 GCF_002878395.1 Capsicum annuum | reverse complement strand
CTGGGCTATTCTTTTTTCGCTCGCCGTTACTAAGGGAATCCTTGTAAGTTTTTTTTCCTTCACTTATTGATATGCATAAACTCAGTGGGTAATCCCTCCTGAAATGAGGTCGCGGTCGGAGCGCCTAAGCGTGATAGGGTCCTGGAGTCCGGACGCACGACGGGCTGTAGCTGCGATAACAAAGAGAGTTGAGTTACCACCATTTACCGCGACATCTGTTGATGTGGATTTGTATTTAGTCCATACATAAAATCGACGCGCATGGGAGGCTAGTATTCTCCCCGTGATGATAGCACACCTCGCGATTGAGGTATGATGTGAGGGGTACGACCCGATGTGTGATGCCCAGGAAGATGTGCCCTCGTCCTAATAGCTTCACGAGCAACTTGCATTCAAAGACTAGATAGTTCATGAGATTTTGCAATTCACACCAAGTATTGCATTTTGCGACGCTCTTCATAGATGTGAGGGCCAAAATATTCGTTGCCGAAAGTCATTTTTATTTACAAAAGAAACATAGGTCCCCCCAATACACACTGTGGATAGGGCGAGATGGGCAAGCTATTAATTTAAGTATTCCTATGCGCTTTCCGCTCCAAGGTTCATTAGTCGCCCGACGAACACGCTAGGTGCGCGCATCGAGGGCGAGGAGAGGCACTCATGCTGAGGGCCAAAGCACCCCGCCCATCCGAACTCCCCAATTATTAAACATGTTCATGGGTCATTCTGCTGTGCAGGTTTCGATAATGATCCTTCTGCAGGTTCACCTCCGAAAACCTTGTTACGACTTCTCCTTCCTTTAAATGATAAGGTTTAATTTACATATCGTGATGTCGTGGACAGCGAACCACCCACGTCACCTTAATTCAAACATTTCACCGTATTATTCAATAGTAGGAGCGACGGGCGGTGTGTACAAAGGGCAAGGACTTAGTCAACGCGAGCTGTTGAGTTGCGCTTACTAGGAATTCCTTGTTGAAGACCAACAATTGCAATGATCTATCCCCATCACGATGAAATCTCAAATGTTACCCAGGCCTGTCGGCCAAGGCTATAAACTCATTGAATGCATCAGTGTGGTGCGCGTGCGGCCCAGAACATCTAAGGGCATCACAGACCTGTTCCAGCCCCAAACTTTCGTTCTTGATTAATGAAAACATCCTTGGAAAATGCTTTGGCAGTTGTTTGTCTTTCATAAATCAAGGAATTTCACCTCTGACAATGAAATATGAATGCCCCCGACTGTCTTTGTTAATCCTTACTCCAATTCGGAAGACCAACATAATAGGACCGAAATCCGATAATGTTATCCCATGCTAATGTATACAGAGCGTAGGCTTGCTTTGAGAACTCTAATTTCTTCAAAGTAACAGCACCGGAGGCTTGACCCGACCAGTTAAGGCCAGGAGCACATCGCTGACAGAAGGGATGAGATGACCGGTGCACACCATAGGCGGACCAGCCGGCCCATCCCAAAGTTTAACTATGAGCTTTCTAACTGCAATAACTTAAATATACACTATTAAAGCTAGAACTACCGAGGATGATGGAACCGGACTTGCCCTCCAATGGATCCTCGTTAAGGGATTTAGATTATACTCATTCCAAGTACCAGACTCATTAAGCCTGGTATTATTGTTATTGTCACTACCTCCCCGTGTTAGGATTAGGTATTTACATGCCATCTACTTTTCTTAGATGTGGAAGTCATTTCTCAGGCTTCCTCTCTGGAATTGAACCCTAAATCTCTGTCATCCATCACCACCATGGTAAGCCACTATCGTACCATCAAAAGTTGATTGGGAAAAAATTTGTATGATGAATCACTGTCTCGATGGCTATGTGATCCATCGAGTTATCATGAGTCATCGTAGCTATGTGCAGATCTTGTGTTGACCTTTTATCTAATAAATACATCCCTTCCAGAAGTCGGGGTTTGTTGCACATATTAGATCTAGAATTACTACGGTTATTCGAGTAGTAGATACGATCAAACAAACTATAACTGATTTAATGAGTCATTCGCAATTCATTGTCTGAATTTGTTCATACTTACATATGCATGGCTTAATTTGAGACAAGCATATAAATACTGGTAGGATCAACTAGGTAGCATTCCTCATCAACGTCGGCATTGCATGCGCCCGGCCTTCTCAAAAAGGCGCGGATGGGTTCAAGGCGAGTGCAATCGTCGTTTGCAAGGAGCATCGTATAGGGCAGATTGGAGCCGATGAAGACCCTTGCCCACTGCTTCTACCACATCCGAGAATCCCAACCGCCACTCATGGACCACGACATCGCACGAAGAAAAGTGAAAGGTATGGGATAGGGGGCAGCCTTTCGGTTCACCCCATGCACGGAATGCGAGGGGCGAAAGTAGATCGATAAAACTTGAAAATGCCTGGGCATTAGGTATGCAACACAAAACACCGACTTCGAGCAAGCTTAAATTATGCTTTCCCCACAACTGAGA
>NW_025842675.1:0-1271 GCF_002878395.1 Capsicum annuum | reverse complement strand
TCCTATCAAGTTTCAATGGTAGGATAGTGGCCTACCATGGTAGTGACCGCTGGCAGAGAATTAGGGTTCGATTTCGAAGAGGGAGCCCGAGAAATAGCTACCATATCCAAGGAACGCAGAAGGCGCGCAAATTACCCAATCCTGATATGGGGAGGTAGTGACAATAAATAACAATACAGGCTCAATGAGTCTGGTAATTTGAATGAGTACAATCTAAATCCCTTAACGAAGATCCATTAGAGGGAGAGTCTGGTGCCAGCAGTCGTAGTAATTCCAGCACCAATAGCATATATTTAAGTTGTTACATTTAAAAAGCTCGAATTTGGACTTTGGGATTGGCCGGTCGGCACGCCTATGGTGTGCATTGGTCGTCTCATCCCTTCTATCCGCGATGCGCTCCTGGACTTAACTGGCCGGGACGTGCCTCCGGCGCTGTTACTTTAAAGAAATTAGAGTGCTTAAAGCAAGCCTACGCTCGGTATACATTAGCATGGGATAACATTATAGGATTTCGGTCCTTTTACATTGGCCTTCGGGATTGGAGTAATGATTAACAGGGACAGTCGGGGGGATTCGTATTTCATAGTCTGAGGTGAAATTATTGGATTTATGAAATACGAACAACTGCGAAAGCATTTTGGAAGGATTTTTTCATTAATTAAGAATGAAAGTTGGGGTTTAGAAGGTGGTCAGATACCGTCCTAGTCTCAACTATAAACGATGCCGACCAGGGATCGGCGGATGTTGCTTTTAGGACTCCGCCAGCACCTTATGAGAAATCAAAGTTTTTGGGTTCTGGGGGGAGTACGGTCGAAAGGCTAAAACTTAAAGGAATTGACGGAAGGGTACCACTAGGAGTGGAGCCTGCGGCTTAATTTGACTCAACACGGGGAAACTTACCAGGTCCAGACATAGTAAGGATTGACAAACTAAAGCTCTTTCTTGAGTCTATGGGTGGTGGTGCATGGCCGTTCTTAGTTAGTGGAGCGATTTGTCTGGTTAATTCCGTTAACAAATGAGACCTCCGCCTGCTAACTAGCTATGTGGAGGTAGCCCTTCACGGCCAGCTTCTTAGAGGGACTACGACCTTTTAGGCTGCAGAAGTTTGAGGCAATAAAAGGTTTGTGATGCCCTTAGATGTTTTGGGCCGTACGCACACTACACTGATGTATTCAACGAGTTTATAGCCTTGTCCGACAGGCCCGGGTAATCTTTGAAATTTCGTCATGATGGGGATAGATTATTGCAATTGTTGGTCTTCAACGAGGAAT
>NW_025842674.1:149293-174432 GCF_002878395.1 Capsicum annuum | reverse complement strand
TACTTTGTCAAGGCGCAAAAGCCACAATACTAAGCTATTGACAGTTACAGACAAAAGTTTCTCCGAGATCATTCGAATAGAAGAAATGTTCTAGGATTGTCTTAAGAATGGCAGCAGCATCCGCTTGAACGCTCCATCTGTAGGATCAGTGGAAAACAAGAAGAAAAAAAAAGATAGGGTCGGTGATGGCGGCCCAGCTTTCGGAGAGTATTTCGAGCCATGAGACCCCCGCTCCACCTCCCTTACCTTAGCCACCAACACCATATCCGACCTCCCTCTACCCACCACAACCTCCAACACCATATCAAGCTCCACTATACCAAGTGCCTCCTCCTTACCAAATGCACCGACAGTTCTCAAATCCTTCCTATCCTATATATAATGTCCAACCCATCTAAGTCCAAACAACCCGTCCTACTCATGTCCATATTACCAAACCTGTTGCTCCCAAACCCAAGGGGAACGTTGAAACAAGAAAATACACCTTTAGCTGAACCAATTGCTCAAATGTATGAAAGACTCAAAAAAGCGGGCCATATCACGATCATTCCTGTTGTACAAGTTGACATGAAGTCACCACAGTATCGGCATGATCAAACCTGCGCCTACCATTCTGGCATGAGGGGACATCCCATCGAGGCGTGTTTTGCTTTGAAAAACAAAATTCAACAACTGATCGATACTAAGGTGATTCAGTTGAAGGATCCGGAACCAAACGTCACCAACAATCCTCTCCCTGACCATGAGGTAAATATGCTTGATGTTGATGATGATGTAGACTTGGAATATTCTATCTGGTTTATTGAAAAGGGAAACAGTACTCCTATCAGTGTACAGAAGCAAGCACCATATGAAGTTGAGGTCGCCACGCCCATAGCTCTCTTTACTGTTGTGAGAGCTTCCCCGGCTGTCTACAACCCTCATGCAATTCCGTGGAATTATGAACTCAATATTCCGGGAAAAGCAAAGATAGTTGAGACAGACGTTGCAAAAAGGGTGACTAGATTAGGTAGAATATATTCGCCCGAAAACTTGTTCCAAGGAAGTTCTAGTAAGGGAAAGCAGCCTGCCATCGGGGTTGAAGAAGATGGCATTTGGAAGAAAGTACAAGCCAAGGAATATTCTGCTCTGTTCAGTAAGACTTCGGCCCAAATATCAATCTTAACGTTACTACAGACTTCTGAGAATCACCAAAAGGCTTTGACGAGGGTTTTAACTTTTAAGCGAAGCTTATGTGCCAACTACTATAACAGGTGGGGAGATGGCCCACATGGTACGGCAAGTATTTGAAGCCTACAAGATATCATTCCATGATGATGAATTACCACCCGAAGGTAGAGCACATAATCGGGCTCTACACATCACATTGCAGTATAAGGGGAGAATGATATGCCGTGTGCTAATTGATCCAGGCTCAGGATTAAATATTTTCCCTTTGAACACCTTGACTAGATTGGAGATTGATATGTCCAAAGTGCAGACTTGGAAGATGAACGTGAAAGGGTTCAATGGCTCCCAAAGGGGCACTATTGGGGAAATTACATTGGACATGGTGATGGGTCCAGTCCCTTTCCCCATAACCTTCCAAGTGATGGATATCCCTGCCTCTAACAACTTGCTACACAGGCGTCCGTGGCTTCATGCGGCTGGCGCAGTATTCTCTACACTTCATCAATGTCTTAAGTTTGAATACGACCACCGGGAAGTTGTGATACATGGAGAGAAAGGGCATCCTATATACACCGTTGAAGGAAAAGAAAACCTTGACGGGGAAATGTTTCATACCCTTGAGCTAGTGGGAAGCATCGAAGGAGGGCCGCATAATGACACATTGTTTGTCGCCGTACAATATGAAGGAAGGATAATTTCACGTGTGTTGATTGATCCAGGTTCAGGGGTAAACATCTGTCCTTTGGCTACCCTGACAAGTTTTGAAGTTAACATGGCCAGAATCAAACCCCGAGCAAGGGTTATAAGGGCATATGATGGCTCCCGTTGAAACACTATTGGGGAAATCATACTGAACGTCACACTGGCCCTGCTACATTTCCCATAGTCTTACAGGTGATGGACATTCCTGCCTAGTACAATTTTGCCGCTCGGGCGACCTTGGATCCATATAGTTGGTGCAGTCCCATCTACATTACACCAATGCGTCCGATTTGAATACTTTCGACAAGAGGTGTTGATATGGGGTGAAGGAGGACAAGGAGGGCTTGACGCTTTGGAATGGATTGGGAATGTTGAAGAAGATACGGTGAGTTGCATGCAACTTCAGAAACCTTTGGATGCTTTGAGTTACATATGTTAGTTGGGATACAAAGAGAACAAAGGTCTCGATGCCAGAGTGCAAGGAATAATTGATCCCTTAGAATATGAGGAGTAAACTTGCGGACTGGTCTATGCAATTGATGGAGAGGCAAACAAAGACGAAGACACACTTGACTCTGCACTGTCACTGTATCAAATCTTCCATTCTGTGAGGTTTCTCGAGGATAATAAAAATGAGGTTGATGAAATAACAGAAATGCTGAAAGGTCTCTTCGTGACAGAAGACACCGCCCTCACTCCCGAAGGCCAAGATGAGATTGAAACCATGGAAGTAGACATGATTCTCGAAGGAGAGACTTGGAAAGATACATGCAAAAAGATGATGAAAGGTTATGAACCAGGTAAAGGCTTGGGAGCGAGACTGCTAGGAATCGTTGAGCCCACACAGCCGCAACTTAAGATGGATACATATGGTTTGGGATACAAATGCACTATAGAAAACTACCTTGACAGGGAGCCGCCTCAGAAGGGCTACTACCGCCCTCTACCCAATCCCCTGCCTGCGCTACATGAATCTTTCTGTTCTGCCGGTTTTCTGGGTCATAGCGAAGAAAAGATCTTGGAAAGCCTGAAGCTCCTTTTTCTGACCGAGGGAAATGATTGTCATGTCATTATTAGTGAGAAAGGAGGAGCCCCTAACCAGAGCCATGAACAGCAAGTCACCGCCAGCAGCTGGACCGTCACTCCCTCTAGGCCCGCCAAGCACTTGGGTAGACTTGACAAAGTTTGAATGTTTCAGCATTTCTTTTCTTTTAAATAATAATAAACTCGATCATTCGAGATAGTTCGAAATTTTAGTTTCTTTATTTTTATTTCAACACTTTGTTTCAGGACATTCGCATTATTAATAAAATTTTCCTTTCGATTATTAATGTTCTTTATTTATCTTTCTTTTCTTTCAGCAAAATCACAATTAAAACTGTTGAATCTGAGACTATGACGTTTAATGAGACAATACAGCATAACATAAGTGAAGTAGAAGATATAGAGGAAGTTGAATTCAGGAATTTGTCAGTAAGGTTGAAGATTTCGAAGATAAACCCAAGGCAAACTTCACAGAATCAGAAATAGTGAACATAGGGTCTTCTGAAGACATAAAGAAAACCTGTGTCAGCATTCACTTGTCTAAAGAAGAAAAAGAGGAATACATCTAGTTCTTGAGAAAGCATACAGATGTCTTTGCTTGGTTTTATGCCGACATGACGGGTCTGAGTACTTCAATAGTGGCTCATAAATTGCCCACTGACCCAACTTGTCACCCGCTCAAGCAGAAACTCAGAAAATACAAGCCTGATCTGAGTTTGAAGATCAAAGAGGAAATCTCAAAGCAGATTAAAGATGGTATTCTTCGAGTGACGAAGTATCCGACCTGGTTGGCCAATGTTGTACCTGTCCCCAAGAAGGATGGGAAAGTCAGAGGTTGCGTAGACTACAGGGATCTCAACAAAGACAATCCCAAAAAGAGTAGTCACGTTGAATCCCGCTTTCCGCGAGGAAAATGGGGCGGGACAAGGAGTACGTGCCAAGAACAGGAACGATTGGAGAATAGTTCCCGCTACCATCTGGTGGACAATCTGAAAGGAGAGGAACCTTAAAGAGTTTTTGAGAATGTAGTGAATAGTAGTGGCGGAGCCAGGATTTTCATTGAGGGGTTCAGAAGTAAATATACGAACTAATCGATGGGGGTTCAACATCTACTATATATACATAAAAAAATATTTTTAATCATATAAAAACAGTATAATTTTCTGTCGAAAGGGGTTTGGATGAACCCCTGGAGCAAAGGTAGCTCCGCCACTGGAGAATAGTATGCAACAAGTAAAGCTGAATTGCACTTTGACTTTATGTTTTTTGGTGTAATCAGATATACTCTAACGACACTGTCTCTATCATTGATGTCTTAGACTCATTATAGGGATAGGTCAGTAGATTTAGAGCTTTTGTAAATATGGTTTGTACTCCATGTACTGTCTTACGGAAATAGAAACAATTACCAATTTCAAAAAAAAAAAAAAAGTACAGATACATTGTAAAACTGTTTATAAACCACGCTACATTAGGATTTAATTTATCTGGATTTGTTTTGTTGTTCCTAGTGCTATGGCCAAAAGCTATTGAAGATAAAAGAACGGTAGATTGGCGCTTTACTTATCAGCATATGCTCGTAATGGATCATTAAAGGGTTCCCAAGAAAGGTACCGGATAACACCAACGGATTTTATAAATCCATGTTGAAAATTTCTATTGATACTTCTTGTGAATGTACCTCCGTGAAAACTGTGATTCCGGACATGGTAGCGAGAAAATACGAAAGCAAAATAGTAAGATACAAAGCAAGTGGAAGCAACAGGTAGTGATACACATAAAATAAAAGGAACAATGCGATCACTAAAAAATAATACTAGTAAGGAGAAGCATAGAGGCGGCAAAAAGAAGAGACGTGAGAATATTGAAATTGCGAAAAGACTAATACCTGCAAAATAATAAGTTTCATTTCTGGTGTCATGCATGTAACTCCAACATGACGCTTGTCCCTGCAGAGTGTACAAAAACTAAAGAAACATTTTGCACATTGGGCATGCTGATCTTCATCCTCGATGCATACTGTTTCACATCTGGGACAGTAGCACACATCTTTCATTGATTCCAACGTTTTCTGTAACATCAATGATTCCCAGCGGTCAAACTCCACTTCACCAAGTAAGCGCTTTAGCAAACCTGGAGGAATCATACCTCCACATTTTGCCTCGGGGCATAAAAGCTTGGTGATTGTACCTTCCTTGATATGCATGTCGGAGTAAGTTTTCACGCAATTCCAGCAAAAGAAGTGCTGACATGGCAACCTCACAAACTCCATACCTAATAAAAACAAAAACTTCAGCAACCATTACCACTATGTTCATGCATGTATCTTTCTGTGTGAGTGTGCATGTTTAAAACTTAAACGTCTGCACAATTGCATGCGTCCATAATCGGAACACCATGGATCCTATATATAGGAAGACCAATTGTGCGAACGAAGATAACACCACAGAAGTGTTATGAAGTTAGTGATCAAAAGAGAAGAGAAAGCAAGTTAAGTTTTAAGATGATGTTTAAAGTGTCTATTAAGAATAACTATTCTAACAGATACCTAAAGGTATCATAAATGCCTTTTTTGGTCTCCATAAATGTACCTTTTTGGTCTCCTTAATATACACAGAATCAGACATGTCTATTTACTTCTCTTCTTCCTCCTAGAATATTGAATATTAACACCGTGTTTTTGGGGGAAATTCAAGTTAAAGTTTCATTTGGCTTTATGAAGCAAATAATGGGAGTTTAAACTACCTTAAGGACGAAGATCACTCTATCAAAGCCATCAGATTTTCCGTTTCCCCAAAATTTTGGTGCATTTGAAATGAAAGAAACAGGAGATTTTTTGATGGAGTTTCAATTCCAATTTCTAAGCTTAAGGCTAGTTGTTTGGTTAACCTTTTTAGCTGGGCTAACTCTTCACCTGTAAATAACTTGGATCACTACCTGGATCTTGTCAACTCCTTAGCTCTATTAGTTTTTTTTGGTTACTGGATGCCTTAATCAAAATCTCACTTACTACATCAAAAAAAAAAAATTTAAAAAAAAATAGAATATGCTATGGAAAGATGTCATCAGAGTTAAATATGGAGAAGAAGGCAACTGGACAACAAACCCAAGTATCTACGCCATATGGATGTAGCATTTGGAGGTCTATCAGGAATCTCTGGCCTTTATTTAAGTCAAAACTGGGATACAAGGTCAGGAATGGTAGAAAGATCTCATTTTGGAATGAAAACCGGATTGGTCAAGCCCCTCTCAAACAACTACATCCAGAAATTTTCAGCTTGTGTCAACAACAGCAAGCAACAGTGGCGGATATGTGGAATGTACAAGGATGGAATCTCAACCTTAGAAGACTTTTGAATGATTGGGAACTGACGAAAATAATGAATTCTACAACACACTTTTGTAGTTCAATGGTTTTGTGGAGGAGGAAGACAGGTTGGTTTGGCAACCTGACAGCCAGGGGAAATTCTCAGTAAAATCTGCTTACAAGGTTCAAAATTCTTGCAACAATCAGGTGGAGTGCTGGCCATGGAAAATGATATGGAAAGTTAAAACTCCACACAAAGTGGCCTGTTTTAGCTGGTTATTGGTGAAAGAAGCAGTTCTGACTCAAGAAAATCTGGCTAAAAGAGGATTTCAATTATGCTCAAGATGTTACTTGTGTGGTGAACATAGAGAGACAATCTCCGTCATCTTTTCTTACATTGCAAATGCGCTGACCAGCTGTGGAAACGTTTTATCAACCTCAGGAAAATTAGATGGGCGATGCCAGGTAGCATTAAGGAAGTTCTACAATGCTGGAACAAGGAGGAGAGATCCGAGCATGTATTTGGTGTCTATATGGGCAGAAAGGAATCGGAGATGTTTTGAAGACAAATATAGCAACATTCAGAAGTTCAAGATGAATTGCTTAGGCCTCTTTTACTTATTGGTAAAATAAAAAAGAAAAGGGGCATCCCGGTGCACTAAAGCTACCGCTATGCGCGGTGTCCGGGGAAGGGCCCCACCACAAGGGTCTATTGTACGCAGTGTTACCTTGCATTTCTGCCAGAGGCTGTTTCCAACGCTTGAACCCGTGACCTCCTGGTCACATGGCAGCAACTTCACCAGTTACTCCAAGGCTCCCCTTCCCTCATTTACTTTTGGTGTAACCAAGTCGTTCAATAGTTTCTAAGTTCCACGTATTTTAGAATCATCCAACGGGGTTGTACAATATACTATTATAAACAAAATAAAACATGAGATTCCAAAGTACCAGGAAATTCATCGAAACAGATGCAGCACTGATGAATGTTTCTGCGGAAGTTCTCATGGCGTTGTTCCTCGTCATAGCTCTTGAGTGAGGGGATATCAACCTCTGGTGAGACAGTCCCTGAAATTGCACGCCGATCTCCAATGTAACTCTCGGCACAAAAGCCTAACTTTATTTCTTGATCAAACCGCAAATGAGAAAGAGAAGAGCCATGCAACCACTCGACCCACTGGTATAAAATTTCTTGACCTGCTAGTTCCTTCCAGATTGAATCAAGCATGGAGCAAAGAGAGGAAATGTTTGCTGAATTCAACCACTGGACAGATATTGTAAAGTGAGGAGCATGATGGCTCGGATACGATTTAGGTAATAAACACGTCAACACAATCGGTGGTAGATGCTCAACTTTGAGGGAGTATGAGAACTCAGATGAATTATCATCTGGTGTTCCAAGAGCACTAGAGGAACTCAAATTTACAGACACCGTCAGTTCATCAGGAACTTCAATATGTACATGAATCTGCAAAAAAAAGGCATGAAATGAGCTTTGACTTTTCCAGAGTAGAGCATAGTTTATCGTGCCACTAAAATACCTGAAAACATCGTAGACCATTTCTTCTATCAAGAATGAAGACATTTTCACCAAAAATTGATTCCAGCACTAATAACTGCAAAGAACCATGAACAATGTCAAAATGGCATAAATCAATAAAAAGGAGGAGAGATGAAATAGAAAGAAATTAAAATCAACTATCTCAGTAGATCACACTACTGCAAACTCAAAACACCAAGAAAATACTCATGTTACATGCTACATTCATTAAAATTAATAGTAATGAAAACAGAAAGGAAACAACTTTGCATTCATACAATATTATTCAACTAATTGTTCTTAAACTAGCCCAACCCCAACCACAACGAACCAGGGATGAACTAATGCACATAGTAGTTTTTAACGATCTCCCCACTCCAAATTGAATGACTCAATTATAACATTTCCCGCAGCAGATACTACTTCACAGAATTGAAATCCTTAAGACTACACCAGGACATACCTACCCCCTCAACCTTTGGGCTTCGGATTCAATGGACCCAGCATTTTTTACGTGGTTCAGATATAATCTTTTGATAAGGTGCAAATTTCAACAAACATTAAGTCTGAACCCATTATTTCAAAAGTACAGAGAGTTTATAACTAAAAACCTTGAATCCCGAACACATCCACAGTTTGACTGTACACAGAGTTTTAAATGTTTATTTGACTTATATTTTAGTAACAATACTTAGATAATTTTTTCCGAACAGCCCATTGCGCTAAAGCTCCCCGCTATGTGTGGCGTCCAAGGAGGTACCAAACCACAAGGATCTATTGTACGCAACCTTACCCTACATGAATAATGTAATACTCAAAATATAATACTACTAATTAATGATCGAACTAACTTATTTTTATGTTGAAAGGTTTTCCGTGCTTAATTTTCGAATTTTCTTAGGATTTGGTCTATTCCTAATGTCAAGAAAAGTTCAAAGTTTGAATAATACTCCTATAATAATTTGAATTCAAGCAACAAGCATAAAATTGCGTCAAAAATTTGGACCAGTCTTAAAATGGAAAGAATCATACTCTCTTGCTCACTTTAGCTTGTCATGTTTCGCTTCATGAGAGTCGATTTGTCTAATCTTCCGAGCTAAAGTGAATTGGACTATCTTAAAATTTAAAATTTAAATGTTCAAAAACTAGAAGGAAATACTATAAGTTGCAAACTTTCTCATATTAATACGATCATAAATATATTTGTTGGTCAACGTCCATGCATTTTGACTCTCACAAAGCAAAACGTGACAAGTAAAAGCAACCGGAATGAGTATATAATTGGTGCACATTCAGTCCAAGCTAATAGGAATTACCTCATCCTCCTGAGCTTGATCATTGATTCTAAGTTGTTCAGGCGATAATTCGGGCTCCTCAGCACCCAATTGCAGCTCCTCCAGCCTTCTCCAAACATCATCGACATCATCATTACACAAACCAGATCCCTCAACTTTCTCTACACTCTTTCCTGTACTATTCTGATTGGGTTTTCGATCTTTCGAAACGAACTCCAAGGTGGATTCTTGTACTTTTTCTTCCGTTACAGGCGAAAACTCTAGATTTTTCCCTTTTTGATTAATTGAATCTTGATGGGGTTTTTGTTCTTTCCGAATAAACTCCGAGATGGGCTCTTGTGAAGTTGCTATTACAGGCGAAAACTCTAAATTTTTACCTGAAATAAAAGAGAAGGATAGTTCTTTCATAATATACTCCAAACGGCTTCTTATACAGTTGTTATTACACGCAAAAATTCTAGATTTTTTATCTGAACTCAAAGTGGAAGAGGAGGAGGATAGTTGTGAGACTTTGTGGATCAATTGAATCTTGATGAGTTCTTTTTTGTTCTTTTATATTAATATACTCCAAAATTGGTTCTTCAACAGTTCATATTACAGGTGAAAGATGATGATTTTAAGCTGAATTCAAAGAGGATAATTGTGAACCTTGTGAGTCAATTAGACTTTGAACTAGAGGGGATTTGAACTCCAAAAGGGGTTCTTGTAAAGTTGCTATTGCAGACGAAAGTTGATGTTTTCTGCCTAATTCAAAGAGGATAATTGTGAACCTTGTGAGTCAATTAGATTTTGAACTCGAGGGGATTTGAACACCAAAAGGGGTTCTTGTACAGTTGCTATTACATACGAAAATTCATGTTTTTTTAGCTGAATTCAAAGAGGATATTTTGAACTAGAGGGGATTTGAACACCAAAAGGTTCTTGTACAGTTGCTATTACCGACGAAAGTTGATGTTTTTACCTGAATTCAGAGAGGAGGATAGTTGTGACCCTTGTGAGTCAATTGAATCTTGATGGGGTTCTTGAACTGTTGCTATTACATGCGAAAGCTCATGATTTTTACCTGAAATCAAAGAGGAGGATAGTTGTGAAACTTGTGAGTCTAATTCGATTTTGAACAAAAGGGAATTTGTGTTGGGTTCGAAATGAAAGGGCGTCCTGTGGAAGCTAATAGTTTGCAAATCACAGAGACGACAAAACATATTATTCATATAGTTTGGTCAAACAAAACTATTATCAAAAAAACATAAAAACTAACCAAGACTCTTCAAAACGACTACATTATACATGCTATTGTGTTATAGAATAAGAAGTATTCTAATTTTATATAAGTATTTTCTTTTTGACCTTTCCTCCAAAAAAAAAAAAAAAAAAAGTTAGCCAAATATGATAATACTTTGACTTTCCTTCAATAGAAGATTAAAACTCAAAATTTTATAAGCAAACCCTAACAATTTGAACTCCAAAAGGGGTTCTTGACTTTTAGCTAAATCTTGATGGGTTTTTTTTGTTCATTTATTATATTAATATACTCCAATAGGGGTTCTTATACAGTTGGTATTACAGACAAAAGTTGATGCTTTTTTTTACCTGAATTGAAAGAGGAAGAAGAGGAGGAGGATAGTTGTGAACCTTGTGGATCAAGAGGGGATTTGATTACCCAATTCTTATTGGAATGATGACGACGACGACGAGAATTTTGATGACTTGATTTTCTTCCTGTTCCTCTTGAACTGGACATGGCTGCTGCACCTTTCTAACAATTAATTAACCTTTGATTTAGCTATGCATTCTTGAGCAGTATGATATATATGAACTAGAATTGCATGGCCAGTGTCAACGCATTAAAATTTCATATTGATGAGATACAACATAAATGTATATTGATTTAATTAAATATTATTAATTTTAATATATAAATGAATTATAATAATTAATTAAGAGTAATATAATAAAAAATATTATTAATTATAATATATAAATAACTTATAATTAATTAGGGCTAATATAGTAAATCACGGAGCAATTAGAGGTAATATAGACAGATATATCATCTATTTTTAATATATAAATAATTTAATTAGGGATGATATAGTAAAATCACGGTTAAAACAATTGAAACAAACGTCATAAATATCTATTTTTTAATTAAATATTATTAATTCTAATATATAAATAACTTATAATAATTAATTAGGTTAATATAATAAAAATATTATTAATTCTAATATATAAATGACTTATAATAATTAATTAGGGTAATATAGTAAATCTCAAAGCAATTAGGGATAATATAGTAAATGACGAAGCACTGGTCAAAACCAGTGCAGGCAGACATGTCACCTATTTTTTAATTAAATATTATTAATTTTTTAATACATAAATGACTTGTAATAATTAATTAGGGATGATATGGTAAATAACAGTTAAAGCAGCTAAAACCAACGTCATAAATATCTATTTTTTAAATTAAATATTATTAATTCTAATATACAAATGACTTATAATAATTAATTAAGGATAATATAATAAAAAAATATTATTAATTCTAATATATAAATGACTTATAATAATTAATTAGGAATAATATAGTAAATCACAGATCAATTACGGGTAATATAATAAATGATAGGGGGTAAAATAATAATCTATTTTTTAAAATTAAATATTATTATTTTTAATACATAAATTACTTATAATAATTAATTAGGGGTGATATAGTAAAATCACGGTTAAAGCAGATGAAACAAACGTTATAAATATCAATTTTTTTAATTAAATATTATTAATTCTAATATATAAATAACTTATAATAATTAATAGGGGTAATATAATAAAAAAATATTATTAATTCTAATATGTAAATGACTTATAATAATTAATTAGGGATAATATAGTAAATCACGGAGCAATTAAGGTGTAATATACGATTAAAGCAGTTGAAACAAACGTTATAAATATCTATTTTTAATTAAATATTAATTCTAATATATAAATGACTTATCATAATTAATTGGAGGTAATATAATAAAAAAATATTATTAATTCTAATATATAAATGACTTGTAATAATCAATTAGGGATAATATAGTAAATTATGGAGCAATTAGGGTGTAATATAGTAAATGATTGGGGGTAATATAGTAAATATAGTAAATGGTAGGGGTATAGTAATCTAATTTTTTCGAATTAAATATTATTAATTTTTTAATACATAAATGACTTATAATAATTAAGGAAGAATACTCAAAAAAATACGTGAAGTTTGACCAAATTACCAGTTGAGGATATTAAACTTTGCGGGGGTTCTATTACCCACCTATACTTTTTCAAGTGGAATTAATTCCCCCGAACTTTTTTAAAGTGAAATTAATCCCCCCAAAACGTGATACCCAGTTTTGACGGGCGGAAGTGTGTTGCACGCGCTTGTCTTCTCCATTTTACCACTTTCAATATTTTTTCACCGTTACAACCATATTAAAGTTTCTACAACTCAAATTCCTCCTACAAATCAAATTCCAAATGATTCCATTTAGTCAATTTCAAATTTCAAGTGCATTCTTATCACTCCAAAAAGTTTTCAAATTTAATTTTCAGTTTCAAACTTTGAATTCCATTGACTTTATGAAGAAAGATTTCCAGTTTTCAAATAATTGAATGGAATCTTCCATTAATTTTCTTCATTCAATTCAGTCCAAAAGTTTTCAATTTCCAATTTCAATTACGTCAACTCAATGGAATCTTCCATTGAGTTTCAAATTTCAAATCTAAAAAATTTAAAAATTCCAACTGGACATTTCGACGAACAAATTTTTTTTCCAACTGGACATTCATTTTTTTCGTCATTTTGATGGAATTAAAATGACCCATTTGGTGTGTATGTGTTGAAATTGAATTAAATTGATGAAATTGAATTGGGTGTGTTGAAGATGACCCATTTGGGTGTGTATGTGTATGATGAAATTGTGTTCAATTTCAACTCAACAATGGAGCAACCATTGTTGAAGATTCCATTGTTGGAGAGAAGAAAGAAAGAATAAAAAATAAATAAAAATATAAAACTTTTAAAAATTAAAAAATTTAGGGATTGTTTGGCCAAAAAAAAACAAGTTTATAACATTTTTTAACATCTTCGCGCGCTCAGTTCGCGTGACTTACCCACAATGGTCCAAGTGGGCGGATATATACCATTAAAATACAAAAACAAAAAGTCTGGGGGTAATAGGACCCTAGCAAAGTTCAATATGCTCAACTGGTAATCCGGTCAAACTTTAGGTATTTTTGTGAGTATTCTCCCAATAATTAATTAGGGATGATATAGTAAAATCACAATTAAAGCAGCTGAAGCAAATGTTATAAATATCTATTTTTTAATTAAATATTATTAATTTTAATATATAAATGACTTATAATAATTAATTAGGGGTAATATAATTAAAAAAATATTATTAATTCTAATATATAAATGACTTATAATAATTAATTAGGGATAATATAGTAAATCACAGAGCAATTAGGGTGTAATATACGGTTAAAGCAGCTAAAACAAACGTTATAAATATCTATTTTTTAATTAAACATTATTAATTCTAATATATAAATGACTTATAATAATTAATTAGGGGTAATATGAAAAAAAAATAATATTAGTTCTAATAAATAAATGACTTGTAATAATTAATTAGGGATAATATAGTAAATTACGGAGCAATTAGGGTGTAATATAGTAAATGATTGGGGTAATATAGTAAATATAGTAAATGATAGGGGTATTATAGTAATCTATTTTTTGAATTAAATATTATTAGTTTTTTAATACATAAATGACTTATAATAATTAATTAGGGATGATATAGTAAAATTACGATTAAAGCAGCTGAAACAAACGTTATAAATATCTATTTTTTAATTAAATATTATTAATTCTAATATATAAATAACTTATAATAATTAATTAGGGGTAATATAATAAAAAATATATATTCTTATTGGGTTATCGGTTTACCTAATAACCCAATAAGAAAAAATCAAACCGAAACAATAACCCAATAATTTTATTTTTATAAAACTACTAACAAACCACTAACTCAATAACCCAATAACAATAAACCAATAATATTTTTATCGGTCGGTTCGATTTTTCCATACCCCTAGAAGAGAGGGCCTTCTATGCTAGGCACGAAGGGGAAAATAATGACTTATAATAATTAATTAGGGATGATATAGTAAAATTACGGTTAAAGCAGCTGAAACAAACGTTATAAATATCTATTTTTTAATTAAATATTATTAACTCTAATATATAAATTAACTTATAATAATTAATTAGGGGTAATATAATAAAAAGTATTATTAATTCTAATATATAAATGACTTGTAATAATTAATTAGGGATAATATAGTAAATCACGGAGCAATTAGGGTGTAATATACAGTTAAAGCAGCTGAAACAAACGTTATAAATATTTCTTTTTAATTAAATATTATTAATTCTAATATATAATGAATTATAATAATTAATTAGAGGCAATATAATAAAAAAATATTATTAATTCTAATATATAAATAATTTATAATAATTAATTAGGAGTAATATAATAAATTACGGAACAATTAAGATGTAATATAGTAAATGAAGAGGTGGTCGAAACCACCTCTTCTATTATATAGAAATACAACAACATATCCAATTGGACGTAAAATATATGCAAACCCTATAATTATTACTAGATGTCGACGGCCCGTGCCAGCACAGGCTCAATATATGTTATTTTTTAATTTTAATTTTAATTATTAAAATAATTTATATTTTTAATTGTTGTGATTTATAATATTTTTTTTGTGTTTCAATTTAAATGATGCTGATATAATTTTGAGAGTCAGTCAAATATTTTATATTTTTTTAATTTCTTAAGTTGTTAATTATGTGATTTACAATGTGTTTTTTACATTATTTTTCAATAATTATGAATATTCTCTCTGTCTCACTTTATGTGGTACAGATAAAATTTCGACAATCAATCAATTTTTTTTACGTGTATATACTTTTATATTAAGATCTTAATTATTGTGATTTATAATACTTTTTATTTCATTTTCAAATAATATATGTTATTTTATGTCTTGCTCTATCCCATCTCAACTTATGCGCACTAATATAATTTCGATAGTCAATCAAATTTTTTATATTGACATATCATTTTATGTCATTTTTACCTTTTTTATGAAATATTATCAATTTTTTAATGTTTAGACGATCATAATATTAATTAGGGGTAATATAGTAAAATCCGATGAAAGCAATGAAACATACATGTCTTAAGTGACTTGTAATAACTAATTAGAAGCGACATGACAAAATTACTATAAAAAATATATTTATAATAATTAATTAATGGTGGTACAATAAAATTACGATTGAAACAATCATAAATGTCTATTTTACTTTTTGACCAAATAAAATTATTAATTTTTTAATGTATAAGTGACTTATAATATTTAATTATGGATACAATAATTAATTAGGAATGTTATAGTAAAATTACGATTGAAACAACTGTTTTACCCATTTTTGGATTTTACTTTTTGGCGAGAAAAATGGTTTGATCTCTTAAAACTATTTCAAAAGATTTTAGAAAAATTCCGAAATAAATTCACAGAGTCGCCACTTGGTTTTTATATAAAAATCCAGAAAAAAAAAACTTGAAAGAGTTTCAAAGGTTCAAAAACAGAAATAAACCTTTAAAACTAGAGATAATGGGTAAGGGTTCAATTGACGCCCTAAGAAAGTTTTTAAGGCACTTAGGAGCGTCCGTTTAAAACGGTGTACCAAAAAGATCTAACTAACTAAAAATGGCTAATTTTGCAAAAGGTTGATTTTTGTAAGCACTTGATTTTATAGAAAATAATAAGATTATTTATTTAACATTTAAACATGACATTTATTTATTCAAATGAGAAAATAAATTATTTGAATTGAACTAAATTATAACTTTTCGGACCTAGGAGGGAATGATTTTGTAAAAAGAAAGATTGTGAAATTATTTACTTATTATTAATTGTTAGAGAAAAGTCTATCATGTTATAGGAAATACCGTTGAGAAAATGTCAAGAGGGTGTTGAAATATAAAGAAATCTTTATTAATTATGACAAGTTGAAATTTATAAGAAAATTTAGTTTCTTGAGTTTAAAAGGAGTTATTTTTAATTCAAATAGACTATTTAGTTATACTAAGTGAGAAAATCACGAGTTAACCAAAATACGTGATAAAATAAAATGATACGACTTAGTGGATTTATCTAGATTAATTAATTTAAGAAAAAATTACATAAACTAGCAACCTTAAGACCTTAATTACAAGAAATAACAATAGTTTGATAAAATTACAACTTATAACAAAAATAGCAATATTTTATTATTTTTTTGAAAAGCGCGTGATATCACCTCAAACTTTTCACATCCCTACTTTTACTCTACTTTACCAATTTACTTCCCTCCAACTTCCGTTTCTTTTTTTTTCTCCAATTTACGCATATCTCTCCCAAGATCTTGATAAAGATCATACCCACTTTTTAAGGTAAGTACTTCTTTCAGTTAATGCATGTTACTTTTTTCCATTTAATTTTTGTTAATGTGTTTAGTGTCGCCATTTTTTTCAATATTAGTTCTGAGAAAATTCTCTGTTTCGGATCATTTTTTTTCTGTTAAAATTTATAATGGCTCAACATGCAAATCGAAGTTGTTCAGTCAGAGAAAATCAACTGAAGAATTTACTTACCGATGAAGTACCATCGTTTAATCTTGGTTTAACACAAGACGAAGTTTTTAATTTGGGTTCTACTAATGTTTTCTCTAAGGAAGGTGTTACCATTGAAGAGTTGAGATCTAAGCACCGTAACGATCCCGAAAAGATTGTGGAAATAATGAAAAGGAAAGGATTCACAAAAACTTCATCTCCCACAAAATTTCAAAAATCAGTGAAAAGAAAAAAGTCGGATGAAAAAGGAGAATGTAGTAAAATTGCAACTCTCGTTGCATCAGATTCTGAATCTGAACAAGAGAAAGTGGATGAGGTATGGTACTATTCAAAAATCTTGTTATTGATATGAATTGTATATGCTATATACAAAATATTTTAAATATGTATTTCATATCTAAATTTTGTGTAAGATATTTATATTTATTAGGCTTCTGTATATATATATATTCTTTTGGGAAAATGGCTGAAATAGCAACTATAGAAGTGCAATATGTATTCTGAAAATACATATGTTATATAATTTGTATATGTGTTGTTATATTATTTTCTTTTTAATTAAATTTGTAATAATCATGTATTCATAAAATACATATGTGTTTGTTGAAATATAATTCTAATATGTATTCTGAAAATACATACAAGTTAGATATGTGTTTTTATGTTTACCTCTAAGATTTTTATTCGATGTTAAGTTGTATTTGGCAGTCATTAGATTTTTAATGTGATATGTATTTCTTATTTGTTGGAATGTATTTTTTACATACATAGTTGTATTTGTTATTATACATCTTATAAAAGAACTATAAGATGTATTTCATAAATACATATAAGACAATTTGTATAAACTAGTTTTAAGATGTATTTCATAAATACATATAAGAGACTGTTTTGTAATATAAATACATATGTGTTTGTTGAAATTTAATTCTAATATGTATTCTGAAAATACATACAGGTTAGATATGTGTTTTTATGTTTACCTCTAACAATTTTATTCGATGTTAAGTTGTATGTGGTAGTCATTAGATTTTGAATGTGATATGTAGTTCTTTTTTGTTGAAATGTATTTTTTACATACATAGCTGTATTTGTTATTATTCATCTTATTAAATAACTATAAGATGTATTTTATAAATACATATAAAAGAATGTTTGGATTAATATTTATTATTAAAATACATTTGTTATATAATTTATATATGTGTTGTTATATTTTTGTCTTGTTAATTAAATTTGTACAAATCATGTATTCACAAAATACATAATGTGTTTGTTGAAATATAATTTTAATGTGTATTATGAAAATACATACAGTTTGGATATGTGTTTTTATGTTACCTCTAAGATTTTTATTCGATGTTAAGTTGTATTTGGTAGTCATTAGATTTTTAATGTGATATGTATTTCTTATTTATTGAAATATATTTTTTACATACATAGCTGTATTTGTTATTATACATCTTATAAAATAACTATAAGATGTATTTCATAAATACATATAAGACAATTTGTATAAACTAGTTTTAAGATGTATTTCAAAAATATATATAAGAGACTGTTTTGTCATATAAATGTATTTTTTTATTGTTTAGGTCATTCGTGATAAAATATTCATGGCTCGGGTATTGCCCAAATTTGCTCCACATATAGGATGTCATATGGTCAATGACATTAAAGACCGTATTAAGACAATGTTGACGAAGAATCAGTACAAGATGTTTTGTACTAAAAGTATATTTGGTTTCTTCATAAAGAAGAAAGATTGTGTAGTCCAAGCCTAGTTAGGGAGATACATTATGTCACTTGAAACTAGGGAAAGTTCTACAAGTGCCATAGTCATTCGAGCAAAGGGCACAATTCTTCATTTCACTATTAGAGAGTTTGCTTTGGTGACTGGTTTGAATTGTGCTACAAATAAGGATGAATTTGTGTTTGATGAGGAGCGCCCAAATATAATTATTGATCAATATTTTGATGGTGAGAGTTTTGTACAGAAAAAAGATTTATATGCTGTTGTTTCTAACAAAATTTGGGGGAATGATAACGATGAAGATGCGTTAAAGTTTGCCAATTTATATTTTATTCACGCATTCTTACTATCGTCAGATGATACCGTGGCTATTCCACGCCTCCACTTTGATTTGGTTGAGAGTGGTCGCTACAGTGATTATCCGTGGGGATCGGTTGCATTTGAAGAATCAGCTAGAAGTTTGCATAAAAAGTTGAAGCCAAAAGGAAAGTTCTATATGCTTCTTGGAATGCCACTGACCATTCAAATTTGGTTGTACGAGTGTTGTTCAAGTGTGCCTCGTAATGTTGCTTCCAAGGTGGATTCTCAAATCCCTCATATTTTGAATTGGAAGACAAATTCTCCTCGTCCAAGATATGAAACTCTTATGGGGAGTATGTTTGATGATACAGATGACAAGGTTAGTTTTATGATTTTTTTTTTGTATGTGATGTTGATTATTTTGTAAATATATTTTCTGATCTGGTATATGTATATATACAACATACCATTTGTCAGTGTATATTTATTATTGGGTTTGGATCATGGTTAACTGATTTATAATGTAATTAATTTTACCATCTAAATTATTATTTTCATTATGTTATTTAAATTGTAGGTTGTTTTTAAGAATATCGAGCCAACAAGAAAGGAGATTTCAGCTTTTCATATACCGAAGAAGCTTGTTCCTGAATCTGCTAGTTATAATGAAGATGACATTGCTTCGAATGATAATTTTCAGGATCCTTCATAAAGACAAAATCAGTTCACCACAAAGAAAAAACATCATGGCGATTTCTCAGCTTCACCTGTAAAGAAAAAAATGAAGCCACATCCTAAAGGTGTAGATAAGCTGATATCAAAACGGACCCCTCCACCCCGTGCTACAAAGATGCCTTTTGTCAGAACTCCAATTCACAAGACAATTCAAACAAAAGTTACGCTACGTGGAATAGGAAAGACATAAACCGGCCTGACAGTAAAAAATCTATTCCGGTTCAGTCACCTGCTCCGTCTTCGTTTAGTTCTGAAGATGAAGACGGTGTTGTCTCGAAGAAAGTCTTTGATAAGTTTTGTGAAAAGGTAATTTTTCTTTAATCTTTTGATTAATTTATTTTTCCATTTCTATTTTTTTTTTTTTATAATTCAGGTATGACAAGAGTTTAATGATGTCTGTGGCCTAGTGTCTTCCAGGTTTGATCAGATGATAAATGCAATCAATGAAAATAAGGTACAACATATATACATTTACAACATATGTATTTTTTTACAACTAAGTTGTTATTTATTATTTTTTTTTTAACTTATATTTTCATGTTTTAAACGCGAAGAAACAAGCAAAAGGCAACGAATCTGATCAGCCACCAGCGGATGAAAATGTTAAGAGTACATCACCCCATCAAGCGACTACAAAGTTTGTTCATGAGTTTAATAAGAATCCTGAAGGCACATTGGTAAGTAAATTTCGTACATTTATATTCAACTAATATTATATATACAATTCTAATTTATCATTATAAAAAATAATATTAAAACAGGTTGACGAAAAGATGGCAGGATATCAAAGCAACAGTATGAATGATGTGTATACTGAGATTGATGGGTACAATGAGGATAATGACATTGTTCTGGTAGAGATTTTTTTTTTTTTGTTAGGTATAGTTATATTGATCAATAATACTTATTTTAATTTTTTATGGTTTCATTTTTTAAAGAAAAAAACTGATATAGGTGTTCATGAAGCAAGAGATATTTGTGTCGCTCTGATATGTTGAATACATATTGGTTAGTTTTTTAGTTCTTCATAAATATTATTTTATTTAATTTGTATGAACATGTGTAGATCACAAAATCAGTTGACGAAAGTATTGGTGAAGCACAAATATCAGAATCTCAACTCACATTTCCAAATGACGTCCTTAGAAGCATTGATCTTGACTCCATAACAAAAGCGAATGTTGAAGTTGAAGATGAGTTCAAGGTATCTACAATACATGCATTGATTGCTATTTTTAATTTGTTGAAAAATGCAATCTAACTAGATCTTTATAAAATTTATACAGAATAAAGAAGGTGCGATCGAGATGAATGTAAATACACCAGCGGGACATGAGTCAGAGGTTAATGATGTGGATAATTCAAAGTTAGATCAGCAATATAAGAGTGCAGTCCACATTCCTGCAGGAGTAAATGTTGAAAGCAATGTTGATCAACATCTGTCTGACTCTCAGAATACTCTTCCGAATGAGCTTCTTTCCAGTATTAATGCGTATGTCAATCTTGAACGAAGTATAATTGTACATCCATCGAAAAATTAAGCACAACAAACACCAATGCATGTTTCAAGGATTAGGCGACCATCTAGATACAATGAGTCACACCATTCACAATGAAATTTGGTTCAGCAGATGGTTAGTACTCTTAACATAATTTTTTTAGTTAACAAATTTGCTTACTTTATATTTTTTTCCTAATGGATAGTGAAGTATGAATTTGGTTTTTGCTGTTCAGTTGTATTTTTGGAACAACAGTAAATGTTTTTAATGAGATATGGTTATATTTTGAAGCATATTTTTTTTCATTTTGAAGTTGGATAGTTTAGACATTTTTACTCTGCATTTGTTCATATGTATTTCAGAAATACATCTGTTTCAGTTTTCAGACATGATTTAACTTTTGTTTCAGCAGTATACTTATTGTTTCTTATAATACTGCATTATCTTATGTAATTGATTATATATATATATATATATATATATATATATATATATATATATATAATTAATTGCATAACTTAATAATAAAGTAAGCACGGAAGAGCAATGAAGAACATTCGATCAGAAGCATCCCTTCATATCTCATCCAGTTAATGCGATAGAAGACACTAAAGTCACCAACAAGTTCATGACGTGGCTTTCATTAGATCTTCTTAAATATCATTCGAAGAGGTATACAAAATACAACTTAATAGTACTAACTTTTGTAAATTAAGATTATGTAAATTACAGACTAATATTTATAATGAATAAACAAGAACAACAAAGAAGAACATTATTTGAAGGGAAAGACAAAAATACCAGTTATCAACTTTGGAATTTTATCTGTTGAAGACAAGAATTGGTTCTACGTTATGGGTACTCCTAGCCAGACGTGGTCAGATGAGGTCAGTGATGTATTGTTACATTTATTTGTATATTGGAATATATATTAGTTCGGTGTTAAATATGAATAATTGTAATTGATTATTTTGTTATAGTTGAAAATGTATATTTGTAAATACATATGAAGTATGTTATACCTTCACTGATTTGTACATGATATTTTCATATGTAAGGTTTGATTTTTTTTATTTTTTTATTTAATATTAAGTATGAAATTTATTTATAATGCAATAAGTTCAGCACTATAGACTGCAATTTCATGAACATTGTTACAACTGTATTTGATGTGTATAAATTGGATGATGCAACTCTTAATGTTGGTGGAAAGAAATATCATCTGAATGAGTATGTAAGTGGATTCCGCATGTATGCTACAGTGTCATGGCATACGGTTAATCATATGTTCATTCCTGTTCACATAAAGGCAAAACATCATTGGGTTCTTGCAGTTATATCTTTCAATCATAGGTGTATATATGTATATGATTCTTTGTCAGCTGCTGGTCATGATGAGGCAGTGCTTATTGAAATTGAAAAGTTAGCTAAGGTTATACCTATATGTCTCATTAAATGTAAATTCTACGAGAATAAGGGTATTGACATCGACAATCATCCTAATTACAAATTGAATGATAAGATGGATCCGTTTGGTGTTTCAATTGTGGAGAATGTGCCTCAACAACCAAGTGGCAGCTTGTAAGTAATTAGTATGCATATTAATTGTATATATACATATGCATTAAAGTTGTAACAACTTCTTACTTATTAATGTATGTCTTTGTAGGAATTGTGGTTTATATATGGTTGCGTATGCCGAGTGTCTTACTTTTGGTGAAACTGTTCCATGTATTGACTTTGACCCATATCTAATTCGCATAAGATACGCTTCACTGTTGTGGGATTATGGTACTAGGAAAGCAAATGCAAAGGCACAAAGTGATGATGAAGCACCAATGAGACCTCTTCGGATCACTGAGTTAACAGAAGGCACTGAAGTAGTTGATATTTGATTTGTGTTTTATTTTGTTGAAGTTAACACATTTAAGATTAGGTGGATATTTTTTTTAATATATTATGGGATTCATATGTTACTTTAATGGTCAAAGACGACATGTTAATGTTCCTTTATTGTTATCTTAACTTTTTGATTTTTAATCGTCTAATTTTCAATTTTTCATGGTTAGTATATGTCTATGTGCATATTTGTAGTAATAAATATGCTTATTCCAGTGAAATCATGTATTTTTAACATACATATGCTTATTCCACTTAACATTTGTATTTTTAACATTACATGAACATACAGTTACCAAATCAATTCTAAAGTCAACATATCACCATTACAGTGAAGGTATGTATTTTCAAAATACGTATTACCATTATAGTGAAGATATATATTTTAAAAATATATATATCACCATGACAGTAAATATATGTATTTGTAAAATACGTATTACTCATAAATATGCCATTCCAGTTAACAAATGTATTTTATTAACATAAATTTTAAAATTTCAGTGAGTAAATGTCTATTTAAAATACATATACCATTCAATTGAACATAATCGTTTATAATACATATGTATTTTTATTTGATTTCCATATACAAGTTTCTACTTAATACACATTCAGCCATATGTATTATTCAGATTTCAATTTGTATTTTTTGAAAGATTCACATTATGGTTAATACTAATGTTCGTTTCAGATTGTATTTTCATTTACGTCTAATGTAAAAATATTTATTTTTTAAAATAACAATGGCTTCTATTATTCCATATTCAAACATATTTTTAGTGCAAAAATATATGTATATATATACATATATAATATAAAATTAAACATTTGAACTATAACAAATTAACAAGTTTAGCTTCATAAAAGTGCAACATCTGAACACTATCAAATTATCAATATCAATAAAAAGTTCAAAATTCAAAATGAAACAATTCAAAAAAAAAAAATAGAATAATAAAGCAGCTGAATTTTCACTAAAAACATAATAAAATGTATCATTTGTTGTATTTCCTACATGAACGCCTATTGTGACCTTTTTGTCCGCATGAACTACAACAATTTTTGCTTTTCATTCCAAACATATCTCTTCCTGATTACCGCACTCCTTCTTTGCAGGTCTTCCAGGGGGCCACTTGTATTTTGGGGGCAAAACTACTTCGTCTAAAATTTTCTGAGGTATCACCCTGTCATCTTTATGTGGTAGATGATATACAGGAAGATCATATGTTCTCAGTACAGTTTTTGACTTGTGTAGATTAGAGCAATATGGTCCTTTTTCAAGATTCTTGCTATCAAATACAGCACAAGCATGCACACGTGGTATCTCATCCAATTGGAATGCATGACAAGAACATTTTTTTTCCTTTAGACAAACTATAAAATGTTTCTCCTTATCATGGATAGTATAGACGTACTCTGACGCTGGTATAACCTGAAAATATTAATACATAAAAAATATTATAGAAAAAAAAATATTACAGTAAAATTTGCTACAGATTAGCAAATGTATTTTTTTCCAAAGCAGCAAATGCATATTAATATGTCTAAAGAATATATACATATTTTTTTCATTACAACACATAGATTTGTTATAATTTTAATAATTTGTATATTAAGATATGTTTCATACAACATATAAAAATTCAAGAAGATATAACATTAAATGATTATATCTATTTTATCATACCTTCATACGTGTAAACTCTGCTTCATTTGTTGGAGAATTGCTTGAAATTTTCCAATAAGATCCGTGCGTGTGTACAATGCCTCCTGTCGGTTTTCACAGTTTCATCTACCAAACATCATTCTAACTTCCTCTAAAAAATCACATATTGGAAGTTCTCTAGCTGATATCAGTGCAACATTAATTAACTCTGCAATATTTGATGTTAAGGTCCATCCCCTATGAACTGTTGCATATGACCTAGCCCACTTATCGTATGCCGCCAACTCCAAGTAATTCTTCACCCTAACATCAACTACCTCCACTTTCTCCATTAAATTATGAAATTCAGACTTTGAGTATGATTTCGCCATGGTATAAAAGATTTCAGACAATGCATCATGTGACTTCCTAAAATTTTTTTTCATATTACCCCATAGATACCACATACAAGCGTAATGAGGTACATTATTGT
>NW_025842674.1:143739-149193 GCF_002878395.1 Capsicum annuum | reverse complement strand
TTTTTTCATTACAACACATAGATTTGTTATAATTTTAATAATTTGTATATTAAGATATGTTTCATACAACATATAAAAATTCAAGAAGATATAACATTAAATGATTATATCTATTTTATCATACCTTCATACGTGTAAACTCTGCTTCATTTTGTTGGAGAATTGCTTGAAATTTTCCAATAAGATCCGTGCGCGTGTACAATGCCTCCTGTCCGTTTTCACAGTTCCATCTACCAAACATCATTCTAACTTCCTCTAAAAAATCATATATTGGAAGTTCTCTAGCTGATATCAGTGCAACATTAATTAACTCTGCAATATTTGATGTTAAGGTCCATCCCCTATGAACTGTTGCATATGACCTAGCCCACTTATCGTATCCCGCCAACTCCAAGTAATTCTTCACCCTAACATCAACTGCCTCCACTTTCTCCATTAAATTATGAAATTCAGACTTTGAGTATGATTTCGCCATGGTATAAAAGATTTCAGACAATGCATCATGTGACTTCCTAAAAAATTTTTTCACATTACCCCATAGATACCACATACAAGCGTAATGAGGTACATTATTGTACACTCCAGCAACAACTTTTATAATGCTTGGGTTACGATCGGAAACTACACACATATGTTCTCTTTCACCGTATGCTTCCTTTAGATTCTGAAAAAACCATGTCCAGGATGCATCATTTTCAAAATCTACTATTCTATATGCCAATGAAAATTTATGGCCTGAACGTGGAACAAATACAATAAAAGTACGATATATACATACATTAAAAAAATCATATGTATTTTTCAAATACATACAGCTGGGAACAAGTTTAACTGGAATTTAAAATATAAACATAACTAAAACCTATAATACATATAAATATATCTGGAACAATATCCTACTCCCAATCAACATCCACAAAAAAATTAAATAAGTACTCTATAAAAATATATAACTTACCGATTATGTGAATAAAATTTATTTCATAAACATAATTCACAACTTTAATATAAATTCATATACCTAAAACATAACAAATAGATAGTACAAATATAAATATGCTACATGTATATATATATATATACATAGAGTCAAATACATTTCGAGAATAGCTTACTGGCTCTATCCATGGTACATGCAGCTACAAATGTGCCACTGTACAGTCCTCTAAGATAACTTGCATCAACAACTATTACAGGTCTACAGTGATCGAATCCTTGTATGAATGTAGTTAGTGCGACAAAAATATACAAAAACTCATTATCTTCATGCTTTTTCATTCGTATATGTGAACCTGGATAAGTAGTGTTCAAAACATGAATGTATGTAGGTAGTTTTCCGTATGATGCCGAAGGTTTCCTCTCAAATCTTCAAGTGCTTGTTCCTTAGCTCGCCAACACATAATATACATCAAATCCATACCAAGGTCTTCCTTCATGTCACTTCTGATTTCAGTCGCACTGTACTTTTTTTGTGATTTTTAAACTTTTGTTTCACCATACGTCCATTCAACTTACTAGTAGCATGAAACTTAGGATAAATCTTATCCTTTATCGGACATGTGTGTTCGGGTAAGAATTCTCTAACACAAAGCATTCCCGATTTGTTGATATCAGATGCACGAAATAAAAAATCACAATTACGTGATTTGCATATTAATGTGTAACTGAAAAAAAAAATGTAATGTAATTTACAACATGTACAAAAAAAAAAATCTATATGTATTTTTTAAACACATATGCTGTAATAAAATTTAGCAAGAAAAAAACAATAGATTTTACATACATAACAAACTTACCAGGTTTTACTTGATCTAACAGATCATGATTAAAACTTTTCTCGAATCGTGTAATCCTTCATCACAGATTTTAACACCCTTTTCGAGATATAAACTTGTTCAACCTCAATATGTTTGTGATGTGGGTCCGAGATGATTACTTTAGTTGCGTCAATATCGAATACATCCAAACATTCATCTGAATTAATAACTATCAATGCTCTTTCAGTACTTGTATTCACAACGTTACGCGCAGTGATAGATAAATTCATACTCGCAGCGTTACATATTGATAAACTAATGAATTCATTGAAACTATTCTTTTCTGAAACACTTATTTACAAGGGCAAAGCACTCATTGTCTTTACATCCCTTTTCTGCATAATGTAGACCTTCAAACCCATGTCATTACGTATACGTATTTTACCTTCAATAACTGTTAACTGATATTCAATTTGAATGCTTTTGCATGTCAAATTGACATCCATGTGCGAAGCTAGTACTTCGCGCAGTTGGTTGTATGAAGCGTTTATGCTCAACAATATTGCATCACTGATGTAATCTTCATATTGTTGTTCAATGTTGTTCACACTACCAATATGTTTAATTATAACAGGTATGCTTCCCATCGTCAAGATCCAGAACACTACAAAATATTATATACAAATTAAATTATATAATATGTACTGCATAAAATTAATAATTTGTATATACACAAACAAAAAAAAAATTCCCACGGAAAATTATTTAGTTTAGTTTAGTTTCATACATAAATGACTAAAACAAAATCTTTGATGTTTGAGAAAAAAAGTAGAAAAAAAAATTTTCACCCACAACTTATAAAATTCAGAATACAATATATAAAATTTTCAGCTTCATGATCAATAACACATATTGTTATTAACTTTCAAATTATTTTCGTAATTCCATTAACATGATCTAAAAAGTTTATTTAACCATACCTGTAATCTTTGAGTTGATTATTCAAATATTCTTTGTAAAATACAGAGTTCATCAATGATATTTCAATCTCTCAATTTTTTTTTTAAATGCTTTTACCCGATGTATATGGAAACCGACTTTTGAATTTCAAATTGTTTATTAATGGTTAAAGTAAAAAAAAAAAAAAGAGTCATTAATGGTAAAAGTATTCGTTAATTGAATGTTGCTTAAAATAAGGAACAGTTTCATCCCATAATTTGCTCTAACTGATCAGAGTTTAATAAGGAACGTTTTAACATATTTGTATATGTATTTTTATAGCAACCTTTTACTAAAATACAAAATACATATTGCTATTTTTCGTAATTTTGAAACTGTTGCTATAAAAGTTATAATTATGTCTCTACAGTTGCTATTTCTGAAATTTTTCCTTAATTTAATATGTTAGTTAGCACAAATAAATAATACAAGTTACACAAAATGATGCAAAAATTAAAATTGGGCCCTCAATTGGCCCATTAATGAAGCTGCCCAGTTTTGGGCTTGAATTATGGACTTCAGTCCATTTTTCTGAAGTGTATATCAGCTGTATACTGTCTGTATATCAATTCGACTGTTGCTGCATTTTTGTATATCTGATGTATATCTGTTGTATACAAATGTATACCAGCAGCTTTCCATGGTATATTAATCCGTTTTGTGGTGTTTTTATGATCTTGACTCGATGAAAGTTGGGTTTACCCCAATGGAATAAGAGCGATGGGAGTTTTGAAAAGGATTTTGAAATTTGAATTTGGGATCAGATGAGCTGTTTGTAGCCGTTATTCACTAATTTTGTATGTTGTGATGTTTGAAAGTAATGTTTACTGTTTTTGTGTTGAAATTGTTAAGTTTTTTTTTTTTTTTGCTGGCTATTGTTGAAATTGGTTGATTGGTTTTGGGATGAAAATGGGTTGCTGTTTGTTTGTTGTTATTTGGTGGGCTGTTGAATGTTATGGGCCTGGTCAAGGCATAGTGGGCCTGGGAGGTTGCTGGAAAATTGAGGGGAAGTGGGCTGGCCCAAAAAGAATAGGAAAGGTTATAAAGAAAATGGGTTTTAAGACTAGGTAAATCAAGAGAGTCCAATTAAAAATCGTAACATTTGATAAAAATGACAATAATTGAATTAATTGGACAAAATTGAGATAAAATTAACTTCTAATTAATTTGATGAATTTCTCAAATTCAATAATTTCAAAATAAATATTAAATAAAATACAATTTTATTTTATTTCTTTTTTTTTTTTAATAATAATAATAATAGTAGTAGTAGTAGTAATATTAATAATAAAAATTAAGAAACTAATTATGCCATCAATTTCTTATTTTCCATCAACTTTGAGAAAGATGGAATATTTGTAATTTTTCAAACTTTTCACTTCGAATAAATTCTAAAATATTTTCTTTAACTGATAATTATATAATCATGTACAATTAAATACTAAATATATTAATTTCACCTAAATTCAAAAGGCAGAGTTAAAATTTATTTTAAAATAACTTAGAATAAATATTTTAAAATTATTAAATTTTTTGAGAAATTCAAGAATTAATTTGAAATGTGGAGGGTAAAAATTAGCTGTCAACAGCAGCTGAAACAGACATGTCATAAATGTCTATTTTAATTTTTTTATTAAATATTATTAATTTTTTAATACATAAATAACTTATAATAATTAATTAGGAATGATATAGTAAAACTACAGTTGAAACAGCTGAAGCAGGCATGTCAACCCGCTGCCTGCTTCAGCTGCTAAACTGCCTCTTATAAATAAGAGAATTTTACAGTAGAGATAAATAAATTATTGTTGATAACGTTGTTTCCCGCAATACAATCTCAAAGGGGATAAAATATAAGCACATCTGTAGACACATAAAATTTATTAGATTAAATTTATATAAAATTTGAATTTGAGTCATATGTTATTGGGTTTAAACTTATTTTGGGCTAAAAAAAATAATAAGCCTATTGTATTCCTTATCAAGGTTCATCTCACCTTGAAGTCCAAACTCATAAAGTGACGTGACATCCCAGTCAAATTCAAGACTAATGAGACGTCGCCACATGTACAAATGATGTGAAAATCTCATTGAAATTCAACGACCAGTCAAAAGGCGCCAAGTGGCAAAATGACATGTTTCGGCAAATCACAAGCAATTAGACCTACCCTTACAACTATAAATAGGGGAGTAACATAACATTCTAGGAGGGGAAGAAAGGAAAAAGTAGGACATTCTGCAAGCATTGGAGGAAGCTTCTGCATTGACTACATAGCTCTTAAATGAATTGACTAACGAAGTTCTGCCCGGAGATCGATCAACTCGACAAAACTAAGTGTTGTCAGACAATTCCTGAAGATTCAAACACAATCAACTCGGCAAGACGAAGTGTTGTCAGACAATTTCTGGAGATCGATCCAAACACATTTCTAAGAGGCTCAAATCATCCTACATTTGAGAGTCATGCTGCAAAGGCCCTCGAATCACAAAAAAACTGAGGAGAGAATAATAAAATTGTACCCACAAAAATTATTTATATAAAATTATTCTTTTTAATTATTTTATTTTTACTTGCAGTTACTTTTCAACGTTAACAAAAATTTATTGCGAACAACATCTTACCGCTAGAGAGTGTGAGTTGAATGATGAATGGATATACCAATTGCGGCAGAGGGATTTTAGAGAGAACAAGGCGGTT
>NW_025842674.1:87623-140739 GCF_002878395.1 Capsicum annuum | reverse complement strand
TGAAAGTAATGTTTACTGTTTTTGTGTTGAAATTGTTAAGTTTTTTTGGTTTTTTTGCTGGCTATTGTTGAAATTGGTTGATTGGTTTTGGGATGAAAATGGGTTGCTGTTTGTTTGTTGTTATTTGGTGGGCTGTTGAATGTTATGGGCCTGGTCAAGGCACAGTGGGCTGGGAGGTTGCTGGAAAATTGAGGGGAAATGGGCTGGCCCAAAAAGAATAGGAAAGGTTATAAAGAAAATGGGTTTTAAGACTAGGTAAATCAAGAGAGTCCAATTAAAAATTGTAACATTTTATAAAAATGACAATAATTGAATTAATTGGACAAAATTGAGATAAAATTAACTTCTAATTAATTTGATGAATTTCTCAAATTCAATAATTTCAAAATAAATATTAAATAAAATGCAATTTTATTTTATTTCTTTTTTTATATATATATAATAATAATAATAGTAGTAGTAGTAATATTAATAATAAAAATTAAGAAACTAATTATGCCATCAATTTCTTATTTTTCATCAACATTTCTTATTTTTCATCAACTTTGAGAAAGATGGAATATTTGTAATTTTTCAAAATTTTCACTCCGAATAAATTCTAAAATATTTTCTTTAACTGATAATTATATAATCATGTATAATTAAATACTAAATATATTAATTTCACCTAAATTCAAAAGGCAGAGTTAAAATTTATTTAAAAATAACTTAGAATAAATATTTTAAAATTATTAAAAATTTTAAGAAATTCAAGAATTAATTTGAAATGTGGAGGGTAAAAATTAGGTGTCAACAGCAGCTGAAACAGACATGTCATAGATGTCTATTTTAATTTTTTAATTAAATATTATTAATTTTTTAATACATAAATAACTTATAATAATTAATTAGGGATGATATAGTAAAACTACAGTTAAAGCAGCTGAAGCAGGTATGTCGACCCGCTGCCTGCTTCAGCTGCTAAACTGCCTCTTATAAATAAGAGAATTTTACGGTAGAGATAAATAAATTATTTTCGATAACGTTGTTTCCCGCAATACAATCTCAAAGGGGATAAAATATAAGCACATCTGTAGACACATTGGATTAAATTTATATAAAATTTGAATTTGAGCCATATGTTATTAGGTTTAAACTTATTTGGGGCTAAAAATAATAATAAGCCTATTGTATTCCTCACCAAAGTCCATCTCACCTTGAAGCCCAAACTCATCAAGTGACGTGGCATCCCAGTCAAATTCAAGACCAATGGGACGCCGCCACATGTACAAATAATGTGGAAATCTCATTGAAATTCAACAACCAGTCAAAAAGCGCCAAGTGGCAAAGTGACATGTTTCGGCAAATCACAAGCAACTAGACCTACCCCTACAACTATAAATAGGGGAGTAACATAACATTCTAGGAGGGGAAGAAAGGAAAAAGTAAGACATTCTGCAAGTATTGGAGGAAGCTTCTGTATTACATAGCTCTTCAGTGAATTGACTAACGGAGTTCTGCCCGGAGATCGATCAACTCGACAGAACAAAGTGTTGTCAGACAATTCCTGAAGATCCAAACACAATCAAGTCGGTAAGACGAAGTATTGTCAGACAATTTTCGAAGATCCAAACACATTTCTAAGAGGCTCAAATCATTCTACATTTGAGAGTCACGCTGCAAAGGTCCTCGAATCACAGAAAAATTTAGAAGAGAATAATGAAATTGTACCCGCAAAAATCATTTATATAAAATTATTCTTTTTAATTATTTTATTTTTACTTGCAGTTACTTTTCAACGTTAACAAAAATTTATTGCGAACAACATCTTACCGCTAGAGAGTGTGAGTTGAATGATGAATAGGATATACCAATTGCGGCAGAGGGATTTTAGAGAGAACAAGGCGGTTAATTGAGCATATGTGTATAGGATTTTTTTTTTATTTAACGTGACAGTTGACCAGTTAAAAAATACTTAAAAGTTATCTAATCGAAAAATTATGTTATATATATATTTAAAATTATTTTTATGTATATATTTAGTTAGTTGTATATTCACTAATGAACTTTCTTAGTGAAAATTTTAGTTCTGTCACTGTCTACGATACATTAGTGAAAATAAAGAAAATATAAAGTGAAAATTCTAGCTCTGTCACTTCCTACAATACAAGTTAAAATAAAGAAAACATGAAGGAGTCAACGGTTAATTATGCATCTTTACAAAGGAAAAAGATATATCTTCTTTGAATGTAACATGAGCTAATTATGTATATCGATAGATTCAAAATCGAAGAAAATGTATTGAGAGCTAATTACGCATCTCTGCAAAGGAAAAAAAAAAGTACCTGTATTGAATGTATTATATATCTTGACAGACCCAAAATTGAAAAAAATATATCAAAAGTTAATTATATATAAGTACAAAGAAAAAAAAATGTATCTTTTTTAAATATATAGGAAGCTAATTACGTGATAGATATAAAATTCATAAGTTTCAGTAATTATAAAAAATGTAAAAATTTTATGAAATTAAACTACAATCTGTTTGGAATTTATGTTTCTTGCCTTAGTTTTGTATCAATAATTTCAATTGAACTTAATTGTTTCGTTTCCCTCTCTTTTATATATAACTGTGGTGTTCGGGCCAAATGGAATCCTCGGAGTAACTGATAAAGTTACTATCACATGACCGGAAGGTCACGAGTTCAAGCTTTGAAAACAGCCTCTCACAGAAATACAAGTTAAAGTTTCGTAAAATAGAACTTTGTAGTCGGACCCTTCCCCAACCCTGCATATAGCGGAAGCTTTGATATACCGAGCTGATCTTATTTTTGTGTGATGCTCGGATCAATATTTGCACACATCTCGACTATATTCACGAGATAGATGCCACCTGCAATAAATATCAGGTTACTCTATCCACCAAGACTCGAACAGATAGAAAGAATCGCCTAGCATTTTTTGTCCGAACCTGTTAGAGTTTGTGACCCGAATTTTGTTGATCCAGTCCTAAAAAGTTCACAGTGCGACCCATATTTGTGATTTTTCATGGGATCTATTGTGGTAGCATAGGGATCAGGCCAGGCCCGATCCCAAAGCCCACCACTGATCCCGTTGGGGGTGCGGGGGCTTCGTGGGGGCTTGGGCTTAGAATTTATTTATACGTACATGTTATATAAATGCGTTTAATGGGTCGTTTTGAACGTTCAGAAAATACGTCATTATCCTCATTGTATTCTCCATTCATTATAGTGAACTTCTTTTGCCCCTCCCCGGGGTTTTTTTCGTCAAAATTTTCGACGTAAATCTGTGTGTTCATCTTATTTTTTTCTTTTGCTTGTAGTTTGCTTATTCTGTCCGATCATAACAGTTATAGTGATCCAAGATCCAAGATCTAATGGACATTATACACGATACACACAAAAAAACCAACAATAATTTTCCTTTTCACAATATAGTTGATCCAACCATTCAACAGTAGCATTCGACGACACGAGCTATCTAGGATCGAGATTTTAAGGGTACAATCCACCTGAGTCTACGCTAATATATACAACAGATAATCAGTGGCGGATCCAGGATTTAGACGTTGTGGCCGCTAACTCTTGTTGCCAATCAATGTGGGAGTAACAGATACAAGACCAATAAGGAATAAGGTAGCTATTGAGTTGAAGTCATAAAGATCACCAACTGATTGTAACTCACCAAGAGCTAATCCAGCCTGCAGCAAATAGCAAAAAGTCGTATATCAGGAATATAGTCGCTGTTAATTAAAACGTATCACATCGAACACATGTACATGATGTAACGACATAGTCAGAGTACGCGAAGAAAGGAGGTGTTGCATGTATAAGTCCAAAAGAGCTACGCTAACGAAATTTGTTATCATGCAGTGCAACGGGCAAGAAATGAAATAGACGAACTGTATGTCCATCGCGCCCTCTCTTTCATTTGAGCTGAACGCCGTCCCACATAGACTAAAGGTTGTAATTTATCGTCTGATATACTTTGTCATTCATAAATCGTACACTTATCGTAGGCGAATTATTATGTGGAGTGTTAGTACCTATTGTTTCTTGTTCCCTTTTACTATTTTTATAGACTGTTTTTGTCTTGAGCAGGGGGTCTATCGAAACAGCCTCTCTATCTCACCTCTGAGGTAGTGGTATGTTATGCTGCTCGGACTCTTCAAAAATGTCATTGGGTGTGAGTCGAATCCTTCAAAAGTAGTGCATTTTTGAAGGATCCGACACACGTGCGGCCACATTTTTGGAGAGTTCGAGCAACTAAGGTGGTATGGACTGCGTACACCTACCCTCCCCAGACCCCACTTTGTGGGAATATACTAGGTATGTTGCCGTTGTTGTTACCATAAGCAAATCATTCATCTTGTATTTGACCTAGACTCCGAAAGAGCTTGATTGTGGGTTCGATTGTGGGTTAAAATTACCCTCCGCTGTACATCAAGTTGGAGCTCTGTTAGGGTCGATGGTAAATATGAGACAATTTGCCAATGGCAAGGATACAAATGGTCTCAACGTAAAACCGAAGGTAACATCACATATTTCGTACAGTAAACGAGTACGTTTTACTGTTTATCCAAACATTTAAAATACTCTTTCAGATACTTTTTATTATGACAGTATAGGTTACGGGGTCGAGCCGTGGAAGCAGCAGCCAATAATGTGTGCATTAAGGTAGGTTGTCTATATCGCACCACTTGGGATACTGCCCTTCCCCGGATCCCGTTAACACGGGATGTGCACCGGACTGACCTTTTTTTATTACTATCAAGACACCACTTTAGACGTGAAAAATCCAGAATTTTTAGTCGGGCAAAAGCACAATAGCCTATCAGTTCGTCATTCATTGGCAATTAACTTAAAGAGATGAATCAAGAGATAAATACCCGGACAGTGACGTAAGTGGCAGGAATGACCCCGACGACGGTTCCCAAGAGGAATATATGGTAAGGAACATCTACAATCGGCGAAGCCACGTTGATAAATGTGTTTGGCAGCGTCGGTGTGACTCTCAAGAAAAGCATGTAATTCAGCAGCCCCTCCCTCCTTTTAGCCACCTGATGGATCACAGAGATTTTACGATAACAGTTTCATTTATGAAAAGAACGAAAGATGTGACGATTGAGTAGTGAGTCGAAAATCACCTGCGCTTGGAAAAACGTCAACTTATCAGGCCAGAGTGAAAACACGAGGGGCTTCCCTATCATTTTGGATAGAAAATAGCAAGACGATGCACCAGCAGTAGCAGTGAAAACAACTAACGCTACACCTTTGAAGATTCCAAAGAGAGAACCAGCAAGCAACGACATGAAAATAGTTCCCGGGATCATAAATGTCTGCATAAAAATGTAGACCGCACAGTACCCCACGAGAACTTGAACAGTGTAGTCACTTGTATAATCCTCCAGGTGATCCCTAAAGAATATCGACAGCCAAACAGTTACAACTTAGATGCCGCCGTCTCCAAATTCCTTAAATGCAGATTTAGATGCAATGTGGATGGATTTGTTAGCATGTACAACTATACATTACAACAACATACCAACGTAATCCTACAAGTGAGATCTACGGAGGGTAGAGTGTACACAGACCTTATCCCTACCTCGTAGAGATAGAGAGGTTGTTTCCGATAGACCCTCAGTTTAAATAAAACATGCCAAACAGTTTGGAAAGGGGATACAGATAAGGGAGCAATAACAACGACGAAATAATGCAAAATGGAGGGCATTACACAACAGACATAAGAAAGAGCAGAAACGACAACGAAATAATGCAATAATTGGAGCAAAAAAAACACCGATGATAGCCAAAATCGAAGAACAAAAAAACTAAGGGAATAGTGCTAATACTACTGATAAAAAGGAAGGTCCAAGTATCATCACCAAGTCTATCTGTGGGGAAACGAGAGAAAGCTCAACTACCGACTAACCTTCTACCGTAATCCACGACCTCCAAACTCTTCTATCTAAGGTCATGTGCAACAATAAATTCTGAAGAATAAATACCAAACGATTAGGAGAGAAATTATATCACCATAAATTTATAAGATTTAAATGTTGTTAGACGTTTGTGCCATCTTTGGGATACGACTTAATCACTATACATTTACGGATTTCTTTCCTTATAAACCTGAGAAATTTGATCAACATTGTTTATTCTCGGGATGACAACTGATGGTAGGTGTTACTACTATTTATCATCGAAAGAGAGTCAAACACACAACATACCAATATAGTTCTAGAGAATAACTTGGAATAATGCAAATCACGTCATGTTTAACACCACCATATTTTGTAGTCTTAAACCAAAACAATTGACAAGGTTGCCTATGTGAATGAGGCACAACGACCAGCAGCAACAACACAATAGTGAATAATAGTCAACATCGGTATAGAAAACGCTTGTTTCTTCACTACTATTTCCATTCTCAACAATACCTCCATATTATACCGAAAAGAATGGAAACAAAATGAAGAGAAACAAGTGAATCATAAATGTCTTGCACTCATTCAGATATAAACTCATCTGTGTGGTTTTATAATGTTAATGGTCCATCTCTTACATCTGCTTGTCGCATTAAACACAACGGATGGGAGAATTCAATAATCAATCCTAGTCATTTCTTATTGCTACTATAATTTATCAGCAGCCCGGAATCTTCGAAATGCCCCAATAAATTTCTAATTGCTACTATACTTTACAATGACACTTTGACCATTTGTAACTGCGATTGTATTCTTCCTTCCTTTTCAGATGTAACGAAAAATGGACGAAACAACTACCTTGAACAAATTAAGTTCTCCGAATCTCTACCAAGCTACCAACTTTTCTCACATCTAAACTCATCACTAAGTTGATCCATTAAATACCAAAAGCCTATTTCTTGGTCCATTTAGCCTTCTTAGAAGCTGTTCATCATGGTTCGATCTACAATAATTGGGGTAGCACTTTTTAAACTAGAACATGACTCGGTCAGGATGGTAGAATGTACAAGCTGCCTCTATGAAAAGTTCACCTTTTAACAAATCATATATGTCATTGTAAAAAAATGGAGTATGAACCATCTAAGGCTTGGCATATCGGTAAGTGGGTGAAAATCGTGGGAGACCACAGTCCAAATCTCGACAGAGACAAAGAAACATTAAGTCTCTTCACATCTGCCTAAGACTTAGACTTGGAGGACAAAGTTGCTTGGTACATGTACCGATGAGGAAATAACGAGTACCCGGTTGGCGGAATAGTCGGGGTACATCCAATCTCTCGGACATCACTATTATGTTTAAAAAATTGTGAGCTAATGGTAATATGTTGGAATGCTCCATTTCAATAACACAACTACGCCTGAATCTCAAACTATTTAAGTTCAGCTCTATGAATCATTTGTATCCATTTATGTTTGATCAATCTTTCAAATTCATCAGATTGCATCACAAAATAAGAAAGTACAACAATTCGCAGGATGCCATTATTACCACAGAAATCCAAAATGGCTTTGCACGCTTATATAACCATATAAGAGAGGAGAATGCATTAAACACATCATAAACTAGTTAACGTCGACTATATGAATGCTTTATATACATTGACACCATCAAGTTGTCAAACAACTCATTGCAGTGATGGAGTCAGAATTCTACTACAGATATTCCAAATATAAAAAAGTAAACACACGATGAAGCCAAGGGATCCTTCATCCATCATATAGCATAAGGCAGCCTGGTTTCACTAAAGCTCCCACCATGCACGGGGTTTGGAGAAGGACAGGACCACAAGAGTCTATTGTACACGTCCTTACCCTACATTTCTGCAAGAGGTTGTTTCCACGGCTTAAACCCGTGACCTCCTTGGTCACATGGCATCAATTTTACCCGTTGTGCCTATGCTCCCCTTCGAATGTCTACTATACAAGCATAAAAAGTAATTTTGATATTGTAAAACCCATTGCACCCCCTAGCTCCACTCCCGACTCATCGGATTCACCAACAACAACGTACCCAGTGCAGTCCCACAAAATAGGGTCTAGGGATGGTAGAGTATACGCAAACCTTACCCTTACCTCAGAGGTAGAGAGGTTGTTCCCAATAGACCCTCGGCACAACGAAAAACAATCCAAAGCAGTCCCGGACAAAAAGTTAACGGAAGTACAAGAAACAACATATAATAACAAAAGCAATACTAAGAAAACAGAACTACAACAATACAACACTACTACAAAACAACACGACAATCACGGTACAAGGAACAACATATAGTAACATTGGATTAGCACTTCCAAACAACAACAATTAGCAGGATTATACTATTACCACACAAATCCAAAACAGTTTTCCATGCTACAAATAACCATAACAAAAATAGAGATAGAGCAAAGTACTTGAGTATTTGGAGATCTTCGAGATTTCGAGGAAGCTTAAGGAAGCTATAATCTGAAGCAGGCATAGTCAAATACACACAAATAAGTCCCAATACAAAACTCAAAACAACCCCACCAGCCATAGAAATCTCCCAATATGTCAAAGGAAACTTAGTTGATTTTGATTCATCTAAACAATTGCCATTAACTTCCATTGTTGATGATGTTCCAACCTCTCCCTCCATTACTCAACAATTATCAACCTATTCTTCAAAAAGGTTGAACTAATCAACAAATTTATAGTAATGCCACAAAACCAATAAATTTCTGAACCAATTTTCTTCAAAAAGATTGAATTTTTCTACAAATTTATAGCAATTCCACAAAACCAACAAAGTTTTGAACCAAGTTTGTTCAAAAAGATTGAATTTTTCTACAAATTTATAGAAATTACACAAAACCAACAAAGCTTTGAACCAATTTTCTTCACAAAGATTGAATTTTTCTACAAATTTATACCAATTCTACAAAACCAACAAAATTTTAAATCAATTTCTTCAAAAAGATTAATTTTTTCAACATGTTATTAGTGATTTCACGAACCCCACAAAGTATTAAATCAATTTCTTCACAAAGATTAAATTTTTTCTACAAATTTATAGTAATTACACAAACCTAACAAATTCTTGAATCAATTTCTTGACATAGATTAAATTTTTTTCTACAAATGTATAGTAATTACACAAACCCAACATATTCTTGAATCAATTTCTCCAAATAGATTAATTTTCTCAACAATCTTTTAAAGTAATTTCACAAAATCCAATAAATTATTGAGCCATTTTCACAAAATGAGAAAATTAAGACAAATTATAGAAATTTATACAAATTTGTATACAGGGAGAGGGAGAGAAGGAAATTCCAACAACAATGGCTACCCCTTGTATGATTTCCCTCTCTTTGCTCTCTCTGTTATAAATGTGTATATTCTTCTTTGTCACAATTTTCTCATTTTATTAATGTGTTTGAGGATTTTGAGCTTATCACAATTTATAGAGCAAGTTGAAGAATATTCATTTCCTATTTTTTTTAAAAAAAAAATGGGGAAAAGTAAGTAAAGTAGGTGTTTGGCCACATCACTTGGCTTATATTTGGAGTTATGATTTGTAGTAATGAACTTTTTTTTTTTTTTTTTTTCTTCCATTCGGTGTCCGGTACTAGGATTGTAGCCCCGATTAATTTAGATCGCGCGTTGCAGGGTCTATTAAGGTGATTTAGGAAAATTTGGCCAAATTTATCATAACAAGCCTCGATCTTGTGGGGTCCTATAACGTTCCTAAACTATTTATTATCGTATTTCTATTGCATATATTTGTCTAGTAGCTGGGCGCTACGTGAATACACGCATACTGAGCGTGTGAGGATCTGAAGTGGTCTAACTGGATAAATATATGTCACAGAAATACTATAACAAATAGTTGAGAGGATTCATAGGACCCCGCAAAGTTGAAGTGTGTTACAGCAAATTTCGTCAAAGTTTAGGTATATTTCTGACTTTTTTTCCTTTAATTTATAAAATATAAATAAAATTTGAGAAAATGCACTATTTTCACCCTGAATTATAAATGAAATTGCTGCGACACACTCTAACTTAAAAGGGGTTCTATTACCCCTGGACTAATTAAAACTGCATTTTTGACAACCTTAGTGCCTACGTGGCAAACTACGTGAATCAACACACTGAAGGTCCACACAGGCACACGTATGTACCCCTTAGGAACTAAGGTTGCCAAAAATACGATTTTAATTAGTCCAGGGGTAATAAGACCCCCTTTAAGTTCGGGTGTGTCTCAGCAATTTCGTTTAGAGTTTAGGGTGAAAACAGTGCATTTACTCATAAAATTTTAACTAAATCGTGATTTAAAATTTTTTAGGATTGCATCATTTATCCGTTCTTAGTCCGTTTCTTTTTGATTTGGTGATGGATGAATACATGAAGTACATTCAATATAAGGTGTTTTGGTATATGTTATTTGTGGATGACATACTATTAATTGATGGGACGGATGATGAAGTTAATGCTAGGTTGAAGGTATGGAGACAAACTGTGGAGGTTAAAGTATTTAAGTTGAGTAGGACCAGATTATTTGGATTCAGTAATGGGCTACATTAGGCAAGCGCGAGAGTAAGACTTAACACACAAGTTATCCTCAAAAGAGATAGATTCGAGTATCTCGGGTCTATAGTTTAGGAAAGTGGAGAAATTGATGATGATATCACTTATCATATTAGTGTGCATAGATGAAGAATATATTTTTTTACTATATTTTTCTGGAGTTTTAATGTGTAGGTCAATTGGCCAAACTATATCAAGAATATATTTTTTACTATATTTTTCTTTTCCATCTAATTCAGCATATCTATGATTTGCAACTATTAGTTTTCGCATGATGTCATATCATTTTCACTAATGAGTCTTGTTTAAGAGGAGTTTTTTCCTAATAAATTATATGTTTTTGGATTAGTTTTTAATATTTAGGTTTTCATCTGACTCATCTTCTCTGTGATTTGCAACTAATAGTTTTTGTATTACGTTCAACCGATCTTGAACCCAACATGAAGAGGCGAGGTGAAGACGCCCCAGTGAGAAGATGTGAGAGGTTGAATATAGTACTTACAAAGAGAGTAAAGGTAGGCAAGAGAAGTATTGGTGAGAGGTGATTAGACAAGAGATGACACAACTTTAAATTATCAGGGGCATAGCCTTATTTTCTTATAAAGTAACTATAAAAATCTCAATTAATTATGTATCTTTGTTGGATGTATCGAGAGCTAATTATATATTTTCACAAAGAAAAAAAGTATCTTCATTAGATATATTATGTATCTCGGCAGACCCACAATCGAAAAAAAATATATCAAAAGCTAATTATGTATCTCTATAAAGAAAAAAATATATCTTAATGTATCGGAAACCAATTATATATCTCGACAGACTTAAAATCAAAAAAATCAGTAATTAGATAAAATATCAAAATTTTCTGTAACTAAGCCCCAAACTGTTTAGATTTATATTTTTTCTAATACACTTTATATTTAAGTAGGTCCAAAAAAATAAACGTTTTAAGCAAGAGGGAAGTAATTATTATATGTTCAAATTTGCATCATGAGGGCAACTTTTAAATTCTAGCCTAATTTTTTATGTTATCCATAATGCATGATGTGGCTAGACTTTTAATCATTCATGAAGAATGATAAATAACTTGTCAAACACGTTAATTCCATTTTCAATCCAATACATAATTACTTATTTAGTCCATTTTAAAAAATAGCCTCTTCTTATTTTTTATAACATCTTAATTTCAATTTTCCACGTGATATATATTTATAACCTCAAAATTAAAAGACATTTTATACATTTAATATAATTTTAATTTAAAAGAGCACAAGATTCAAAATTCTTCTTTATTTTCTTAAGGGAAAAGAATATGGGTTGACCCTTTCCGAAATAATTAACCCATGTTTGAGCCATTGGACATTAATGGTCAATTGGCCCAAATAAAATTCCATATTATGGCCATTTTGACATTTTCCCTTTCATAATTTGGAGGAAAAAATATATAAAGTAGCATACTTAAATATTAAATTACAAAAAATAGCAACACTTTTATCAAATTACATTTTGTAGCATATGTATTTGTATTTTTGTAGCAACAGTTTGCAAAAATATAAAATACATATCGATCATAAGGGCAGTAAAAATCATATGTATTTATATTTTTGTAGCAACAGTTTGCAAAAATACAAAATACAACTTGCTATATTATGTAATTATGAAAGTGTTGCTATGAAACTCATAATTAAGGTGATAAGTATGTTATTTCTGAATTTTGCCCTAATTTGGATAATTTTGACCCAGATAATTTAGATACAGTTCATATACCATATAGATACAATTAATACACCATACTGATACAGTTCGTACAAAAATACAACAACAAATTTATGGGTAAAAAATGTGGCATAGTTATATAGAATTGCATTTTTTTAATTTGATGTGAATAGAATATATATCATTGTTGTATAAAATATATATGTATAAGATGCATGTAAAATTTATATTTTTATTGGATAAAATACATATTTGTATAAAATACGTATCAAAATTGTATCAGTATTGTATAAAGTTGTCAGCAATGACTAGCAAATGAAATTAAAATTCAGTGGTTATTTTTGTGTCAATAGTTTTATCCGGAGTGCTAGTTATGCCATTTCTCCTTTTCTTAAATTCTGTACCAAATCAAAATATGTCATTCTTTTTTAAATAAAGAGAGTAACTTTTATAGGCGGAGGTGGAATTTAAGATATGAATTCGAGAATTTAAGAATTTAGACAAAAGTTATGCCATGTTACAAACAAATGGCTAGAATTACACAAATTAATACTAGAAAAAAAAAATATGGACGAATAAAGAAAATATGCTAGAGAGTGATTTGATCTATGAGGCGATTCAATTTTGATCTATGAAAAATACCTACTTCCGATTCTTAGACGAGGAAAACAATTCAATTAGTGTGATCAGTCCAGCCTTCTGACGTGCGGGGGTCTGGAGTACGGTAGAATGAGTTACGAGGGGGTAAGGTTGCATCCCAAGAGGATGAAGGCTTAGAATTTGACCCATTTCTCATTGAATGGTCAAAATCACGCTCTGTAGGATTTGAACCTACGACATTGGGTTTTGGAGACCCACGTTCTACCGAATTGAACTAAGAGCACTTTCTCATCACAATAGATACGACTGTAAAGAAAAATGATTCTTTTTGTACCCCTAATACATCTTGCATGCATATAGTCTTACAAAAAAGAAAATATGTATGTCCAATTTGAATCGATCTCAATGAATCTCTCGTTACTACCCAGAAGAGAAGAATAGGTAGGGATGATAGGCACAAAATCGTCCGACGAACACCAACAACATTATCTATTGTTACACTCCTTGTGTGATTGTGTGATGTATATTAAGAAGAGATAAACACTATTCTCACATTGGTGACAATTAGCCTAAATTGTAAGGCTTTGTGTTATTACAATTTAATAGTATGTAATATTTTATTTATTTTAATATGTTTGGCGTAATTTATCTTCGACTGAAATTTGAGAAAAAAAATATTTTTTTTTACAGAAATGTGAGGCTAAACATACATCTGACTATAAAAAATTTTATATGACTTACTGACGTGCAGCTTTCATAGCTCAGTTGGTTAGAGCACCCGTTTAGTAAGCGGGAGGTCTTGAGTTCGACTCTCAATGAAAGCAAGTAAATTGAATTTTCCAAAACAATGGGCCATGTAATTTTTGGTATTGGGCTTTCCATAATTTGTTTTGGGCCCAAGGGCCAACTAGGCCCAGGTTGTACTGGTTTTGGGCCTTACCAATTACCCATTACAAAATTGATGGCGCTAAATTGAATTTTCCAAAACAATGGGCCATGTTATTTTGGTATTGGGCTTTCCATAATTTGTTTTGGGCCCAAGGACCAACTAGGCCCAGGTTGTACTGGTTTTGGGCCTTACCAATTACCCATTACAAAATTGATGGCGGCCAAACAGAAATTTGCTCTGTCCGCTAACTTCTGTCATTTTGCTCTTGTTTTTTAAGTTAATTTGATTAATCGTTGGAGCTAACAACAATTACTTGTCACATTTTGCTTTTACAAGAGTATCTGACTATTCCCTGGAGCTAACAACGATATAACAATTACTTGTCACGTTTTGTTTTTTGCAATAGTTGATTTGATCGTTGGAGCTAACAACAATTACTTGTCACGTTTTGCTTTTACAAGTGTATCTGACTATTCCTTGGAGCTAACAATGATACAACAATTACTTGTCACGTTTGTTTTTGCAAGAGTCGATTTAACTAATTTTCGATACAACAATTACTTGTCACATGTAGTTGATTTAACTAATTTTCGATACAACAATTACTTGTCACATGTTTTTGCAAGAGTTAATTTGATCTTTGGCGTTAACAACAATTACTTGTCACGTTTTGCATTTACAAGAATATCTGACTATTCCTTGGAGCTAACAACAATACAACAATTACTTGTCACGTTTTCTTTTTGCAAGAGTCTATTTGATAATCTTTGGAGCTAACAGTAACAACAATATACCCCAATATAATCCCATACGAATCTTTGGAGCTAAATTAAATTAATTAATTTTTTAATTTTAAAGCTAGATATTTAGAAACTACACAAAAAAACACTATAAGTTATTGCCCTTCTCAAATTAATATGATGAAAAAATGTATCTTAAAATATTGATCTAATTTCTACCGTTTGTAAAAAAAAACATGATAAGTAAAAATGAACGGAGGGACTAAGGAGTAGCTTTTTCCAGAATAAATGTACCAAGTTATTCTAGTTTTGGGCCTTGCTGGATTTATTTTGGGCCCAAGAACCAAGTCGGCCCAGATTATTCAAGTTTTGAGCCTTACCAATTACCAGACCCATTCAGAATTGACACCAACCATTCCACAAGCCCAATTCCTTTACACAAAGGGGAAAAGACAAAAATAACACGTAAAATAAACTAATTCTACAAAATTAGCACCCAAATTTTTAATACCCATAAATAGCCACTAGCGAATGGGGTTTTAAATCCGGTAAATAGCCTCGTCACTCGCATATGTGTATCAATCTAGTACAAAAGTGTATCAATGCGGTATCAAAGTGTATCGATGTAATATAAAAGTGTATCAATGTAGTATAAAAGTGTATTAATATGGTCTAAAAAAGTACCAATTGGGTATAGGGACTGCATGTGCTTACATAGAATTTCCTTTCTCTTTTTTAAAAAGTGTATCAATATAATATAAAAGTGTATCAATTTGGTATAAAAGTATATCAAGGGATTAGTTTAGCCGACTGGACAACCCATGTCCACCTTTTCAAATGTGGGCCTTTTTTTTTAAAATGATCATACCATGTCCTTTTTCCTTACACAAATGCCCCATTTTTAGGTTATCGTGTTGAAATAACATAAATATAAAACACAACTTATCATATTTACACAATTTTTCACTCTTATAAAGTAATTACAAACATCTCAACTAATTATGTATCTTTGTTGGATGTATCGGGGAGCTAATTATGTATCTTAAAAGACCCAAAAATGAAAAAATATATACGAGAGCTAATTATGTATCTTTACAAGGAAAAAATGTATCTTCGTTTGATGCATTATGTATCTCGACATACCCAAAATTAGAAGAAATGTATCAGGAGCTAATTATGTACCTTTACAAAGGAAAAAATGTATTTTCATTGGATGTATTGGGAACTAATTATGTATATCAACAAATCCAAAATCGAAATTTTTAGTAATTAGCAAAATGTCGGGATTTTCTATAATTAAAATCCAAACTGTCGGGATTTATGTTATTTGCCTTTTTTTTATTTTTTTATTTTTCATTCGGTGTCCTTTGCCTTAAGTGGAGCTCGACTTATCGTGAAAAGTGTTTTCTAGCAAGAATTTTTTTTCATACCCATGACATGAAATCAAGACCTCTGGTTAAGGAAGGAACGATCTCATTTAGCATTCCACGTCCTTTAATGGTATCATGCTCAATAGCATTGTCCGTTTGGTTAAGAATTTTTTTTTGTGGGAGGTTCCCACCCGGTGTCCGCTATCCGCATTGGAGCTTCGATTAATCCGGATCGCGCACTGCATAACCTATTATGAAGGGCTAATAGGATTTTCTCTATATCCAGAGTTTGAACCCAAGACCTCTGGTTAAGGGTGGACAACACAACCCATGTTGATCGTTTGGTTGAGAGTTTCGCCACCTCTAATGATATTCATGTCCGACACCATAACTTTTATTCTCAAATATTATTTTTAAATTAAATATAACGTGTATATTTTTTTAAAAAATTTCACAATTTTTATGTCCAAACGCCTGGAAAGTCACATCATGGAACTCCTTTACATGGATAGATAACATTTTTTTTGGATCAATAAAAGTGCCCATATGGGTTGGATCTCCATTTATATTGTCCTCATATAAGAATTGTCACCATCACAAAAAAGACACCACTATATATATATTGCCACATAAGTTGAAAAAATCAATCATGATATAAAATTGTAAATGAATAAGAACAAAAATTATCTAGCGAAATAAATGTGAAAAAATAATTATCACTAGAGGTCAAATAAGATCACGAGATGCTTCTATACTAAATAATTAATGACTTTGGTTAAGATTATAAAATATGAATTTTTATGTATTGGTATAATAACAACAAACAATAACATGCATATTTGTTAATTTTGTAAGTAAGGTAGGGAGAATTCAGAAGGTAAGTAGATTTTATTTATAAGAAGTTGTTTTTGATAAATTTTAAATTCAAAAAAGAGTTATCGAAGTACGAATGTAAGAAAAAACGATAACATAATAGAAAAATATATAGCACATGAAGCAAAAAATAGTAGCACATGCCGAATAATAAAAAACTACACAACCACTAAATGCAACAACAATCGACTAGAAGGCCTCCTTCCGGTGGGGTTCGAGCCATCAGTGAGATACCACTCTAGAACAGAGGCAAACTCAGAATTTGAAGATAGGGAGTGCACCATTATCTTTAACATAGTCATATCGATTATCAACTACACAATTTTTTTTTGGTCAAAAAGGCCTTTATTTTTGGAGGATTCACTTTCATCGTGACCTCGAAAAGACAATTCGAATTTCAAGAGGAACCTTGCCGCGTTAGTTAAAACCTCTAAACGAGAACGGTGCTCATTTTTTATTTTTTCAGATTGCTTGTTCAAGGCAACTTGAATTGATTGAGATTGATTTTCAAAATCTAGCATCTTACTGAAACATCTTCTATGGACGTTATTTACTTCACAAACATGTAATTGAAATCGTTCCAAACTATGATTCCAAGCCTTAAAGTCGGTTTTTGTGAAAAAATCACCCGCATTGCCCTTTACATAATCATTTTTTAATAAATAGCAACACAAGCAAAACACAACATCTTTCTTCACACTATATTCCATCCACCTAGAATATGAACCCTCATACCATGTCGAATTAAATCAACGCATTTTCGTTCCAATTCTAGTTTGAGGAAATTTAGAAAGAATCGGTTGACAAGGCCCTTGTTGAATATAGTGTCTTCTCACTTGATCTCGTATTGTAGAGTTATATTCATTAATTGGTTTTCTCTCCCCGGGATCGGATTTAAGTGAATTCACATCAAACTCTTCTATAAGGCGATGAGAATTATCTTTAAAACTAGAACTTGGTTGAGGAGAATAATATCTATCCATTTTAATTCATAAGAATCAATAACAAATTCCTACAAAATAAAAAATTCATCAAGAATATAAGTAAAAATAATTACTCCTATTTATTTATTTTTAATAAAATCCCACGAACCTAAATAGAAGCAAGAAAAAAGAAAAAAATAAATTTTACACACCAACTTTCAAGCAACAAGTAGATATTAAAAGCAATTACCATTACCAAAATTTGAATAAAAAAATAAAAAAAAATGACAGGAAGAAATGTGTACCTATTAACAATTCAGCATCAAATGGAAAATTGCTCCTTTCACTTTCTGCCGGTGAAGTAAAATGAAAAAAAATAAACGACTCCATTAAGAATCGAACACACAACTTTAGGCAAGAAGGAAGTCAACATTTGAGTTCCAAACAGTGCACCCACACAAATTTTATTACTAAGGGTGCACAATTAAATATATTAACATTTTAGTAGGATATATATATACGTATATATACAATTTTTTTAAAAAGTTACCGGGTGCACGTGCACCCTCGAGGCATCACGTGGGTCCGCCTCTGCTCTGGAAGGGCAAGAAGTCTAATCTTGTGCCAGGACCTACGGGCCAAGGGACAGTCTCAGGTAGATAGTTTCTACGGGGCGTAGGCCTCCCAAAAGGTAACAGAGTCGTACAAAGGTTTCCTCGGGCAAGACGGAGATTGACCCTCGAGTGCAAGGCAGAAGGGAGCTTGACTGCAAGACCCAACCATCGAGCAGGGATGAAAATCGACCTTAGTGATTCGACGGTGCCGAGTGGAAGGGTCGTCGTATATACACACATAATTTTATAAGATAAAATAAATCAAAAATTGTAAACTAGTCACTCAAATTATGATTTTGTAACTTATAAACATTTTTGGTTTCATCAAGTTTTATACTTCTAGAATTTTATTCATGATATCTTTTGTAATATAATTTTCAAAATACGTTTTCTAAATTAAAACATAACTCCTAATTATCTCTTTATGCTATTTGGCCATTCATTTTTTTTATATATATATAAAACACTCAATTTTCTTATGACTAGCTTCAAGGATAGTTAAATTATTTTTACCTATATTTTATCAAACATACTGACAGTTTATTATTAATTTTAATACTTTTATACAAATATATAATTATTTATTTATAAAATTAGTTTCAACACCTAAGAGTTATTTTTAAGTATTTAATACTTATCAATTACTTTTAATCAATTAAGCTAACTACCAAAAAAGGGTTTTAGAATATTACTTGATGGTTTTAAATATCGATTTGCGATAAACTTTTATTATAAAAAGTTATGGCTTCAATTATGAATTATTTATTGCTTCAAAATCTACAAATCAACAACAACAATAATATATTTCATAAATAATATTTGGAATGATGGTGTGGTACACAACCTTACTTCGACCGTGTAAAAGTGAAAAAAATTATTTTTAATAAATCTTCTATTTACTTAAAGCATATCAAAATATAAATAAAGAAATCATATTCTAGAAAATAATAAAAACACGAACAATAATAGTAATAATAAATAATACAACAACCAAAAAAATAATAATCATGATTTACGTTCCAAGAAAGAAAATTGTTATAAAATAATTAGGTGAGAATCTATACATACATATGCCAAATTAACAATTAGGATCTTTAATTAAGTGCTGATACTTTCTTGGATTAATTAATTAAAGAATCTAAACCAGTGAATAATTAATAATAGATACGATTCTTTCGTTAAATAAACAAATAAAAAGTATATTAAAGCAAGTTATTAATGCAAAATGAGCTGGGATTGGTTATCTAAGAATACTTTATAAATACTATAGAATATATTATCTATCTTTTTTTATTACCATGCACATCTACTTTCTTATTTTTCAATATCTGTTATCATCTGTGTTTTTTATGCTTCGATTATCATTTTCGTTTTTCTTATTTGCTGTTATTGTTCTTTTCTACATGTCGTATATGTATCACTTTTTTATTTTTAGCCATCACGTTTCCCGTAAATTTTATACTTCATTTTTAGTTGTTTTAAAATATTTTATTTGAATCAAAGATCTATCGGAATCACATATTTTATTATTTTTTATACTATAAAGTAGGGATATCTAAATATCTAATCCAAAATAAGATGCCCTTTTTTAAAAAAAATTATTATGGTGTTCTACGAGACTACAATCCACTTGAAGAGTTTACTTTATATAATATAGGAAAAAAGGTGCGAAAAATATCTATAATTTAGCAAAATTTGTATTTACGCATTCTGAACTTTGCGGAGATCCTATGACCCCCTAGATTATTTTATCGTATTTAACTGACATATATTTAACACTTGAATCATTGCGTGTATTTCACGCACATTGAGCACGTAAGAAAAAGATACTTGATAAAGAGCAAATTATAAGCCAGTTAAATACGGTAAAAAATAGTCTAGGAGGTTCATAGAACCCCACAATGTTCAGGGTACGTAACTGCTAATTTTATCTAAATACAGGTATCTTTTACACATTTTCCCCTTTAATATAAGTAGTATAGTGTATGAGGTTTTTATTATTTTAATTAATCTAACTTTTCATGTCATCTAAAGTGATATTACTTTTAATTATTATGGAGACTGAACTAATTTTATAGCAATCGTGATGAGTCATACTTGTCTAATAAGGTACTTAATTAAGATAAGAGAGCAATAAGAGTATTGAGGCAAAAAGATAGAAATAATGTTTGTTAATCACTTTTTAATTTTATTTTTGTAAAATAGCCATTATCGTTAAGTTTTCATTTCACAGATAATTTTTTATGAGTAGATAAAAATTTAATAAAATTCTGTATATGTGAGCTTGTTTCTGTTGTCTGTTTCAATGAATAAAGGAGAAAAGCTGATGTAAGTCGATAACAAGCGTAAAATCATCATTTCATAATTATTTCAGATCGATACATAATTATTATTATTTTAAATTACTTAAAAGATAATTATAAATAACTATAGATTTGTGGGGTAAAAAAATCCTTTTATTATATCTTTTCAAAGGTTGTAACATTTTAATGAATAATTCAATTTTGTAATAAGATTTATAGACATTTGAAGAGATTAGTGATTTTCTTTTATGGCTTTCGCATATTTTTAATTGGATGATAAGATTTCTCTTATTTACGTGGAACAGAATAGGTGTGACACCAATTAATTTTGAGTATCATTATTCGAATTTTGAAACAGTTTTGACACTTTAATTAATGTACTATAAATATAATCTTATTATATTATTAGATCACTTAAAAATTACGACTATGCATATGTGAACTTGTTTTTATTATCCATTTCAATCGATAAAGGAGGAAAGTTGTTGTAAGTTAAAAATTAAATCTATTTTTAAATAGTTGAAGAATTATTTAATATCTTTTATTAAAAAAATATATGAGATGAGACTAATAAAGGATTAACCCATAAATGGACACCTTTGTTTTTGTTTGCCACTCAACCTCACAACTACTTCTAAGTTGCAATGACATAATAAAAACAATATAACGTGAAATGATAAATATCTTTTTATTTTTTATCGAGATCTTAGATTTAAATTTTATTGAATATAAATTTGCTTCAATTAAAAAATATTTTACCCCAAAAGTAGAATTATTATTTGATATAAATTTTAATATAGATATTGAACATCGAATGATGAAAAATAAAATGATAGACATTATGAATGACCGAGAAATATGATTGCCACATTTTAGAGGTGCTAATTATAAAAGGGGTCAAATTGTACTATAGTTAAATTGCCACATAGTTTTTTTTTTATATATATATATTTTCATATTTATTATTGATTTGAGTGTTGGAATTCGATTATTTAACTCTCAATATCCAAAAAAAAAAAGGAATAATAATATTATTTCACAATTAGGAGATATGTATTTTTCATTGATTGAAAAAATAAACGATTATGTTATTACATTAATTAACTTTTGAAATTGAGTTAGATGACTAAAGATGGTTCGTCAACATTTGGCGTTTTGTTAAGTTTGCATGTTTCGTACGTGTTACAACATATTCTATTTTGATTGAAAAAATGATCGATTATGTATTTTTCATTGATCGAAAAGATGAACGATTATCTTATTACGTTAATTAACTTTGAAATTGAGTTAGCCGATTGAAGAGGCTGCAACAACATTGGCGTCATTTTGTTAAGTTTGCATGTTTCGTACGTGTTACGTCATATTCTTCATTGATTGACAAAATTATCGATTATGTATTTTTCATTGATTGAAAAAATGAATGATTATCTTATTACATTAATTAACTATTGAAATTGAGTTAGCTGACTGAAGATGATACGACAAAATTGTCGTTATTTTATTTTAATCTTTAATCTGTGGTGGGTGAAGTAGGTTGAGGGAATGATTTTAACCTTATTTCTTGTCACTTTTTTTATTATTGTACTATAGTAGGTGTGATTAAAATAAATTAAGAATCGTCGAATAATTAAATCTTTTCTTTATATACATTGCACCTTGAAGTATGGACGGAGCTAGAAGGGTAAGAGGTATTCACGATCATTTAAACTTTTTTCACTGAAAAATTATATCATGTAAACTTGCAATCTCATTATTCAGTTCACTGTTTTTTTAATAAGAATGTCCTTCGATGGAAAATTGACTTAGACAAATTTGACATAACCAAATATCGAGTATGAGGTCAGGTGTTTGATCAAACTCAGCAATCTCATCAAACGTCATATTTGTCTTTAAAAATTCATTTAATATATAGAAACTATTAATTTAGATCTTAATAATCTAAAAGAGTAAAACATCTAGTATCCTCCTGAACTATGACCAAATTTACTACGATGCACTCTAATTTTACAGGGGTTCTATTAACCCCGAACTAAGTTTTAGCGTATTTTTATCAACCTTTTTAGCTGACATGGCGTCTTTTGTCAATTTTTTAGCTGGTGTGGCACCTTCGATGTGACCTCCATTTTATATAATAAAAGTGTCATGTCAGCATAAAGGGATGACAAAAATACACTAAACTCGAGTTTAAGGGGGTAATATAATCTCTGTGAAGTTGGAATATGTCCTAACAACTTGGGTCATAATTTGAAGGTACTAAATACTTATTTCAATTTAAAATGACGAAACTTACGAACCCATAAATTTTAAATTCTGATTCCACTTCTGCCGACACTGCCTGAAATATAAACCTTTTTTCTTTTTTTACATACATGAAAGTACGATTGTGACATTCGAAAAACGTGGTCACTATATTATAATATATAAGATAATAATGAGTTGAACTTTATAGGACATATAACTTTTTATCAAATAACTTTTGCCCATAAAAATTGATAGGCATTATTCCAAGTGGAAGACAGCCCATAAAATTATTAATTATCACGTGGATTTATAATCCGCTAGTAGCGAAGTTAGAAATTTCTCGAAAGAACATTAAAGATTTAATATAGGGATCTTTTGATCTATATATTTAGTCGAGATAGATTCACGATATGAAATTTACGAATTAATATAATGATCTCAAATAGGGTGGAACCACCTTTAGTTCAGGGGTTTATTCGATAATCGGAACTTTATTTGATGAAAAATTATCTTATTTATATATCGTTAAAATTATCTTTTACGTATATATAGTTGACGTTGAACCTCATTCGGCCAGTACATATGTTTACTTTTGAATGTAAAAATTCTGCCTTTGCTACTGATCTCAAATCGCCCTTACTAGTAGTTGTAGTGCTTAACTTTTAGTTTCTTCTTCTTCAATCTTTGTTTATATATGTTGTTTTGTGTAGTCCGATTTGTAGTATTGTTTTGCTACTATGTGTTATTTTGTTACAATGTATTAATTCTTGTACTTCTATTACGTCTTTTTTTAGATTATTTTTGTCTTGAGATGAGGATTTATCGAAAGGACATTCATGATTTAATGTAGGGATCTTTTGACCTATATACTTAGCCGAGATAGATTTATGATATGAAATTTATGAATTGATATAGTGATCCCAAATCGTCGTAATCGTACTAAGTTTGTAGTTTCTTTTTCTTCTTCAATATTTGTTTATAAATGTTGTTTCGTTTAGATTGATTTGTAGTACTGTTCTGCTACTATATGTTATTTTGTTAATACATATTATCTCTTGTATTTTCATTACGTCTTTTTCTATGTCATTTCTGTCTTGACCTGAGAATTTATCGAAAACAACTTCTCCATCTTACTAATAAAAAACGCTCAAATTAAACTCTTTGTACTTCTTAACCCCACCTCCAATATTATACATAACCTAATTTTCGAATGAAAAATATTTAACTAACCACCTTTTATTACATATGAATTAACCACCAATCACACACTTAATTATATTCATCTTACCTCAAGAAGTGGTGACATGTTTTTTTTTTTTTTAGTTTTCCATTCGATGTTCGGTATCCGCATTGGAGTTCGACTAATCTAGATTCGCGCCGCGTAGGGCCCCATTCTGAGGGAAGCGCTCCCTATTAAGAAATTTTTTATACTCAAAGCTCAAACCCGAGACCTCTAATTAAGAAAGGAGTAACCCCATTCAGTGCACCAGTTGGTGATAACATGTTTGTCCACCATATAATGTAACTTATATTTGTCATATGTTTTTTATGGGGATAAATTAATTGACAATAACTAGATGCCAAGCATAGTAATTAATTTTGCGGAAACACAAGTACCCCACCATAAAAAAAGAACATAATATTCTTCATAATATAATTGGTTTCACCTGTTAAATGATAAGTGATCAATGTACTATCCCTATTTGAATGAATATAAATCATGTAGTACTGGTAAAGAGTACTATTTGGTTTGACCTTTACATTAGATAAACATTCCGTATTGTTAGAATTTGTGATTCGAATTTTATTGATTTGATCTAGAAAAATTTACGGTTCGATTCATATTTATAATTTTTTGTGAGGTCTGTGATGGTAGCGGAGGGATAGGGCCGATATGTTTTTCGTCTTAAGATTTATTTGTACGCACATATTATATATTAGTATGTTTAGTGGGTTGTTTTTGGTGGTTAAAAATACGTCATTGAGAATTTTGTCTCTTCCTTGTACTCCTTTCCATTATAGTGAATTTCTCGTCCCCTGCCCCGTGACTTTTCCCGTTAAGGATTTCCACGTAAATCTGTGTGTGTTCATCTTGTTTTTCCTTTTGCTTATCATATTGCTTATTCATGTCCGATCATAACAAGTATGCCGTTGAACTATGGTCAAAGTTGTTACAACACATTTCAACTTCACAGGAGTTCTATTACCCTTGAAACTCAATTTTAACATGTTTTTGTCACCCTTTAATGCTGACGTGACACCTTTATTACATAAAATGAGGCTCATATCAAAGGTGTCACGTCAGCTAAAAAGGTTGATAAAAGGTGTCACATCAGCTAAAAAAGGATGACGAAAATATACTAAAATTTAATTCAGAAGGGAAATAGAACCCCTGTGAAGTTGGAGTCTGTCGTGACAAATTCGATCATAGTTCAGGAGGATAATTGATTGATATTTTACTCTTCTATATAGAAAACAAATAAATATAATTTTCTAGTTGGATTGATTGTTCATAAATGGATTGAGAATTTCAATTTTATGAGTTTAGTTTGCAATTCTGCTACGATATATTTGAATGATTAGATACCTTGGACATGGAGAAAACTCAGTTGGGAGCGCTATCTCCTGAATGGGGCCCAACTCAGCGTGAATCCAGATTAAACGAGCTCTGGAAAGATACGTATATAAACTAGCAAACCCAGTCTAATTAAGACACATGATAATTATAAAAATGGAAAAAATTATTTACATTATTAGTAGTTTAGTTTTGTACGAGAAATTATCACGTTGGAGGATAAAACGCTTTAAATGACGAAGGAGTACGTACCACTCCAACATGATTTTATTGTATTATAGGAATATTTTCATGTCTTTTAAATAATGTAAAAATTAAAGTTTTATTTTTTATTTTCGCGTATGTCTCTTATGATGGCAAACTATTTCCAAAAATAAAAAAAGTTGTCACCAATATTTTTTCGAAAACAAAAATATTTTGGTACTTCAGAATATTACTTACGTATGTCCATAAGATATCGTTGCATCATTTACGATCCAACATGAAAAATCAAGTTCTCATGAAACTCGGTGTAGAAATAGAAGCGAGAATTGATCTCTCTATTACGAGCTAGCATATTATGTAGAAAGTTGATCTCTGCAAAAAAAAAATCGATCAATTTCCATAAATCTTCGCAAATTTTATGTATTTCCGAGGACATTGTCGTGTCCTCTCGTAGCATTTCTACCACATTTTTTTTCAAGTAAGATAGAATATGAACCTTTGATCAATCATTTTGTAACGCTCTTTCAAAATTCTTGTCGAATTGTTAACGCTCTTTCTATATTATTTTTGCTATAACAATCAAAAACTATTTGAATTAATGATATATTGTTATAAAAATTTGAGAAAATGCATTATTTCTACCCTGAACTATAAACAAAATTGCTGAGACACACTTCAACTTAAAGGAGGTCCTATTACCCTCTGGACTAATTAAAATCGTATTTTTGACAACCTTAACACTTACGGGGCACATACATGGCACACTGCGTGAATCACCATAACGAAGGTACACATAGACACACGTATATGTCACGTAGGAACTTAAGGTTGTCAAAAATATGATTTTAATTAGTCCAGTGAGGTAATAGAACCCTCTTTAAATTGAGGTTTAGAATGGAAACAATACATTTAGGGGTCGTTTGGTAGAGTATATAAGAATAATGCAAAATATGGTATATTAGTAATGCTTGTGTTAATTATGCTTGTATTTTTCTTATGCAGTGTTTAGTTCAATTTATTAAAACAACATGAATTACATAATTTCTAGAATTTTTTAATTTTTTTTACATAATACCCTCAATATATATGTTGGAAAGGATGCGAAATTTTTTTTGAGGGATAATAGAGTCTTTAAGCATGTTAATGCATGCATTAGATCCATTGCATTACTAATGTCATGGATTTCGAGGTATTAGTAATACACACCTCAATACACAATAGAGTGTATAACTAATGCTTGCATTAGTTATACATAGGGTAAAAAGGTATACCAAACAAGATATTACTAGTATACATTAAACTAATGTATGCATTAACAATTCAATACACTCTACCAAACGACCCCTTACTCTAAAAAAGTTTCACATTGAGATATTTTCGAAATTATTACATCATGATGGCCCATTAATCCACATGGCTTCCAAAGTTAGGTTTGACAAATCTCTATCATAAAAGTAGCACTATAAAAGGCAAATAATCAATGAACCAATTGCATAGTTTAATCTTTTATCAAATTCCACTTATTATTCTTATTCTATTTTCCACTAAAACTTATCCCCCTTTTTATACTCACTTTTGACCCATGCAGTCCGTGGCGAAGCTATTTTTGCTTTAGGGTTTCAGATGAAAAATTATATTATTTTTATATAATTAAAAATATTTTTATTCATATATAACAGATGTTGAACTTTCTTTGATTAATTTGTATATTTACTTTTAAACTCTCGATGAAATTTCTGACTCCGCCACTGAATGCAACTATAGTCAATTGTTAATTCAACCTTCCCACTTTCCTTCTAATCCAAAGAGGTCACTATCAACACATTATTCTTGTTAAAAGAATGATTAATTACTCAAACATTCATTATGATCCATAATTAGTCTATCTCAAAAGAATCCAATATTTGAATTAATTCAAAATTAGAATAATTATTTAATGGGTGGTTGAGGTGACTAAAATTCTATGGACAAAGATTTAACATTGAACTATCATTCCAAGATCTAAAAGTGAACAAATTCTCAAGTTGTAAGACATTAAAATAAATTAATTGGGACACAAAATATTTCATGTTTATGTAGGTTTAGAGAAAGAGTATTTTTTATGAGTGTGATAATGCGGTTTATTTTGACTCAATTATTTTCAGAGTTTAAACTTATGACCTATAAATTATAGAAAGATAATTTTACAACTGCTCTAGTACTCCCTTTTTAGTTTTTTATGTTACTAAACATTAGTCAAATTAAAAATATAAAGGTAAAGTTGGACCTTTCTCTAATTATTTTGACACATAAATTCATCAATATTTCATGCTAAAGTTTTGTTACAAAATAAAATACAAGATGATTTGTTGATTAAGGTATGAACATTAAGGGGTCACTTGGTTCAAGGTATTTTTTTGAAATTAAATTTAATTCAGATTTGATTGGACATATTAACTAAATAATACTATTTGTTTATTAAAATCATATCCCATATGAAAAGATGGGACAAGTTATTAAATTCTAATCTCAATTATAGTTTAGGGATAATAATAATTCTAGAATATTCCCATTTTGAACAAAACAACTCATAAGGATATTAAAAAATAACACAACAACATACCCAACATACCCAACGTTATCCCATGAGGTTTAGGGAGGGGAGACCTTACACGGACTTTGATTTTTTCTGATAGACACCCGACTCAAGTAAAAACATCTTAAAAAAGAGAATACGAAAATAAAATTAGCAGCAACGTAGTTCTTTTATAAATGGATCATTTTTTTAATAGATTTTCGACTCAAGTAACACATCTCAAAACAACGAAACACAACTCAAACGAGCCCTTTAATATCATAAAGTAAGATTAAAATACTTTTACAATGTGAGAACAGGCGTGTTACATGTGCCATGTCAGCACCCTCAACTTAAAAACGACCCCTAAAAGGTGACGAAAAAGTAACACAACACCAACAACTATCGCGTACAGTTCCATAATCAGAGTTTGAGAATGGTAGCGCATGCATGACTTAACCTATCTCATAGAGATAAACATACCGTTTTCAATAGATTCCCAACTATCTCAAATCGATTTGAAATATCTAATACGAAAATAAAATCAGCAACAACAATGAAATACATCTCAAACAACCCTCGTTAAATATGCCACATCATCACCCCTAACTTAAATGACATTTAAGGTTAAGAAAAAATAGCACAACATCAACAATTGCTACGTATAATTTCATATTTGGGGTTTGAAAATGGTAGTGTACGAATGACTTAACCTACCTCATACAAATAAAGATTCCATTTTCAATATATTTCCAACTATCAAACCAGTTTGAAACATCAAAAACGAAAATGAAATCACTAACAACAACAAAATACATCTCAAACGCCCCTTTTTAACGCCACATCATCACCCTTAACTCAACCATTGTTAATTTTATCAAAACCTTAACCAACCCCTCCTCTACCCCAAACCCCACCCACCCCACAACACCATAATAGGTGTCTGGAAATGATAGTGTATGCATGACTTAACCTACCTCGTAAAGATAAAGATATCATAGATCCCTAACTATCTTAAATACGGAAATGAAATCAGTAACAATAATGAAATACAACTCTAATGAGCCTTTTAATAACATAAAGTAGGATTAACATATTTTTACCGTGACAGAACATGCACGCTACATATGCCACGTCAGCATCCTTAACTAAAAAGCGACCCTTAAAAGGTTACAAAAAAAAATAGCACAACACAAGCAATTAACGCACATAATTCCATAATCGGAGTCCTAAAATGGTAGTGTACGTATGACTTAACCTACCTCATCGAGATAAAGATACGGTTTCTAATAAATCCCAGACTATCTCAAATACGAAAATGAAATCAATAACAACAACAAAATACATCTCAAACATCTCTTTTTTAACGCCACATCATCACCCCCTTAACTCAACCATGGTTAATTTTATCAAAACCCTAACCACCCTCACCCCCACCCTCCACGCCACCCACCCCTATATATACTCCCACCTCTTCCTCCATTTGTCCTCTCCCTCTTTTCTCTCTGTTTCCCTCACAAAACAGTGACAACACATTCACATTTCTCTTCGTTCGTATCGAAAAAAAAGCCCTAAAAATCATCAAATTAGGGTTTCCTAATTCATTGTAAATGTTATTTTCATTGATTTCCTATTAATTTCGACATTAATGGCCGATTTATCGAAGAGATTTACCGTTGGTTACGCATTAGCACCGAAAAAACAAGCAAGTTTCATACAATTATCGCTTGTTAATCTCGCAAAAGAAAAAGGAATCGATTTTATTCAAATCGATATGAACAAGCCGTTGATCGAACAAGGTCCACCGTTCGATTGCGTGCTTCATAAAATGTACGGTGAAGATTGGAAAGATCAACTAATACAATACAGTGTTAAATATCCGAATGTATTGATAATCGATTCGCCTGAAGCGATCGAGCGGTTACATAATCGGATTACAATGCTACAGGTAGTGACGGAGCTGGAAATTGAAGATGAAACGGTATCGTTTGGTATACCGAAGCAAACAGTTGTTTACGATGCGAAAATTGTATCGGAAAGTTATTTGAATAGTGAAGGATTGAAGTTTCCGGTAATAGCTAAGCCATTGGTAGCTGATGGAAGCGCGAAATCGCATAAAATGGTGTTGGTATTTAATAAGGATGGATTGAGTAAGCTGAAACCGCCATTAGTATTGCAGGAATTTGTGAATCACGGTGCGGTTATATTTAAGGTTTATGTAGTTGGTGATTATGTGAAATGTGTGAAGAGGAAGTCGTTACCGGATGTAATGGAGGAGAATTTAGGGAAATTAGAGAGTTATTTATCGTTTTCGCAGGTATCGAATTTGAATACTTGTGAGAAAAATGATAAGTATTATAAATTGATGAATTTAGATGATGCTGAGTTACCTCCATTGAGTTTTTTGACTGAAATAGCTAGAGGGCTTAGACGAGCTACGAAATTGTATCTGTTTAATTTCGATTTGATTAGGGATAATAGGGTTGGTAATAGGTATCTTGTTATTGATATTAACTATTTTCCTGGTTATGCTAAGATGCCGAATTATGAGCGTGTGATGACGGACTTTTTCTGGGATGTATTGAGTAAGAACGATGAGGGTAAGGGTGGTTTCGAGAGTTTACAGAAGGGTAGTTGTGAAAAGGAGGTTAGGATGTTTGTTGGGGGTAAAGGGTATGGTGAGGATGAAGGGACGTTACCGGTTTCGCCTCTTAAGAGGGAAGAAAACGAGAACGCGAACACTATTCAGGTCTAAGGGTGTGAAATGCATGAATCTTGCATGGTCTGCGGGTGGCCAAGGGTCAGTCACAAATTGCTGTGTGGCCTGCGGGTGGCCAAGGGTCAGTCGGAAGATTTGCTTCAAGATATGGACTGTTTTGCAGGTGTTACTGGTAAAGCTGCTGCAGGGATTTCGTTTAGGTAGGGGAGTTAGTATAGCAGTGAATAAGTAGGTTCCTGATATGGCCTTCCGAAGGCACTAGATCGTGGTGTTCTTTGCCGAAAAATGTACATTCTATCTTTGCAGTTGAGATAGGTACTTTGCAGATACCCTTTTCTAGGAAAGTTTAGGTTTTCTTAAAGGCAATTGTATTTCATTGGTGACAATATTCCAATATGTGCCTTTAACAACTTTGATCAATGAATTTCGGTGTATTCTCAATGGCTTGTCGTACTACATTTCCTTCATTTTCTTCTGTTTTGCAGCCCAATATAGTTGCATTTGGTTTTCGTAGCCTAAATAGTGACTTCTTTCTGTTTATATATTTCAGTGTCGTAAGAGGAATATAGCTCTGTAAATATTTTTTTCCTCTTTGGTATTTACATGAATAACTCTTTATTGTACTGTCTTGCTCTTGGAAGTTAATGTGAATTATGTCTGCTAGAATGTTCCTTTTCCGTACCACAACCAAAACAAGATCGTGCATACTGAGATCATATTCATTAGCTATTGTAGCATAACTGTTAGTCCATGTTGTTTGTCAGATTCTTATGCTATATATGGGTACGAGAAGCAACTTCAACCTACTACAAGTGTTCACTTTTATTGATTTGCCAAGTTGAAGGTTATTCCTTTCTTTGAGAATTAGATTCTCTGGTAGTAAGACTTGGCATGTGGTATTTATACCATTTTACGTAATGGTTGTAACTTTGCCGCTGAATTTTTCCTTTATTCTGGGGTTACTGTGTTCCTCGTTTGTGCTAGAGCTACTGCTCCTTTTTGATACTTACGAACTAAATGTGAAGAAACAGAAAATGAATTGTGATGCCTTTTGTTTGTGAAATTTGTGGCTCACATTTTGCCATTGAGAACTATTTTTCGAAGATCCAGCTGATCTTGTTTGTCAGTTTGATTAGTGAACATGATGAAAATTGATTAGAGAGCATGAGTGGAACTATACCAGGAGTTAGGTTCCTGCTGTGTTTATCCTTGCATGGACGGCCTGCTGACAACTTGCTGAAAACTTAACCTTTTCATATTGCGAATGATCTTTCAATTATCGTTACTTTTTATGACTCTTTCATGTGGGTGGTCTCATTCAGTTGCCGTGATCAATCAGAGCTATTTGGGAAGCAGGGTTTCTGCTCTTGTACAGTTTGCTTTGAATTTGGGCTGTGGTCCTGGCTTTCCTATTAACTACTTAAGCATTTTTGATTATATGTTTATCTTATAAGTCTCCCTATCTTTATGTAATCCCTTGAGAAATTAATAACTGATAGAGCAATGAATAGAAAACTGTCCCCGTTGTAGTTGTACTACATCAAATTTTTAAGATTAGAAGATCTTCTGTGGATCTTCAAGCCTTAGCATTTTTATAGTCTTTTTCCCTGTTAATTTTCTTCTCTTGTATATTTCTATGGATTTCTTTTTATTGGTAAGAAAACGAAAGAACAGAAAAAAGCTTTACAAAATCTGGATCCCATGAATCTCTCTCAAATGGCCTGCATAAGACTGTGACAATAGTTTCGTTTTTGCCACCCAGTTTTGGTAGCATTTAACTTGTTATGGTTGGATCGTGTTCTTTCTCCTAAGTTTCTTTTGGTTCATGAGATCGTTTATATAATGCATTTTAGAGTATATCATCATTACTGTTTTGGTAAAGGTTTCTTTCCTTTAAGAGGATATGCATGTGTACACATCTCTTTGTTCATTGTATTGGATGCGTGTATTTCCATATTATATGTTGCAACATATGCATACGATTCTAAGGCTCAGAAGTAACCTACCAATAAAGAAAAGGACAAGGAAAAGAAACGAGTTATGACGTGGGATTATGGGATTCTATTTATAGGATCAATTTGTCTCTAATAGTTCTAAATACACAATATCTTTTTTGATGTATTTGTTTCCAGGAAAGACACGTGTTTTCGGTCATTGTTTTGACAAAAAAGTGTTTTAGCAAGTAACTCCGTTTGTCATGCTGACTTATAATGCAAGTTTTAGTCTGAGTGAATGATGTTATTGTAATTATTACTCCATCCGTTTCATGTTATGTATATTAGTTTGACTAGACACGAAGTTTGAGAATGTAAGGCTTTTGAATTTATGACTTATGAATCTATCTTAAACTAAAGGTATGCGTAACATTCCAAAAATAGCCTTTGAATTTGTGTCTTAAACACGCCATGTCATTCCTGCATGCTTGTATCTCACATCATGAACATCTTGGTTATGTACTCCTTTTAACTGCAACTTGTGTTTTCTGGAGTGACTAAATATATATGGAGAGATTCTTACCGAATTGATTTTATCCTCCGCTTGTCTAGCCGAAAGTGCTTTCACTGTTTAGATTCTTCGTTGATGAGGATATGTACTACCCTTAATAGAAGAGGAAAAAGAAAAACAGATAGTGAATATGTTAGATCTTCATATATAGATGTGTTCAGGGTGGCTTTTCAACGAGGGAAAACTCTCAATAGATATAGTGATTTTGAGAGGAGCCAGGGCCCGGCGCAAGTTTTGTGTACCCCAGGAAACCTAAGCATGTTGTCTCTATTCTTTCATCTGACTACAAAAGATCATATATAGAAGCCAGAGCAACTTATTTCCTTGTTTTAATGCTGAGTAGTAGTATATCATGGAGTGTGCATTCTCAGTCTTTTATGTTTGGCTTCCCCTTTGATATTTTTTTTTTTCATTTTGTCGACAAGTCAGGTTTTAAATATAGAGCGTCATGGATGAGTTCCTAGGGCTTCCTTTTCTTTTTATCTTTTGGCTGTATGTGAACTGATTCTTTAGATTACACTTGTTCATTTATGCACTTACTAGAATTATAAGAAGCAGGCGTCATGAGCAGAGATATACAATAACAAAAAGGCAAGGAGAATTGCTGAATTGGCGCAATGGATACGTTGTTAGGTTTCCATTCTGATGCATTAAATCTTATTTGGTCATTCAGGGTAAACTTGTTATGTACAGTGCCCTTTCCTTAAGGGGGGAAGTTATTATTTAAGGAGTTCAAATCTGAGCATTTCAGATATACTCTTCAGTTCTAAGCATCATACAGAGGCTCAGATGCATGACGCTACATTGATCTTATAGTAATATCTTGAAACTCATTCAATTCTGTAAATCCACTTGCATCGATTATTCTCAGCTGTCTTATGATGTTGCTTCTGTCATAAAATGTTTCTGCTCTTCCTGAAAGCTATCAAGGACAGGTAGGATACTTGGCCTTGAGGTTCTGATACTGAAAATTTTGTTAAAACTTTGGAAGTGCATCTAACCAGATAACAGTTAAACATTTTTGTGTCTTTCATGAATGGGCTTGGCCTTGAAAGAGTAGGAATTATGTCTATATACTCGAGGTGTCTGATGCAGCATGTAGACATAATTTCTCAAAATATTTGTGTACGGGCTAATCAAACTCTTGTAAGCTAACCAAGGACCTGCTAACAGATTGTTGACACCTGAGGTTCCTGTTGGCAAGTGGTATCATTCTTTTCTGGTGTGCACATCTTTAGCATACTAGATAGCTTTGGGTTTTTGCTCCGTAACTTGAGTAACCATACCTAAGTAGAATTGGAATTGGCGTTTTCAGCACAATAGAAGGGCCTATTAATGCTGCTTGTTGTGAAACCCGAAGCAACAACTGCATTATTCACCCACGCTATGTGCTAATTTGCTTATCGTTGCTGCATTATAATATTGGTGTTGTCATGCATGCGTTTTGCTTGATTTCGGCTGCTAAATTTGTGCATATGCAGCCATGCATCTTGAGGAATCTGACAGACATAAGCATTGAATTTTGATAAAAGCATAGAGTGGGGGTTTTAGCTACCGTATTTAGACATACTGGTTTTGGAAGTTCGTTGGAGAGGCTGGTGTAAGGTGGTTGACTGCATTGTTCAATGAAATTTTCAGGACGGCAAAGATGCCCGAGGCGTGGAGGTGGAGTACCATGATCCCCCTCTATAAGAATAAGGGGGGCATTCAGTGTTGCAATAACTATAGGGGATTAAGTTACTGAGTCACTCTATGAAGATCTGGGAGAGAGTGGTCGAGGTGAGGCTGAGAAGGATAGTGTCTATTTCGGAAAACCAGTTCGGATTTATGCCCGGCCGCTCGACGACGGAGGCAATCCACCTGGTACGGAGGTTGGTGGAGCAGTATAGGGAGAGGAAGAAGGATCTGCACATGGTGTTCATCGACCTGGAAAAGGCGTACGACAAAGTCCCCAGGGAAGTGCTTTGGAGATGCTTGGAGGTGAGTGGAGTACCGCAGGCATATATCAGAGTAATTAAGGATATGTATGAGGGAGCGAAAACCCAGGTGAGGACGGTGGGAGGAGACTCAGAGCATTTCACTGTCCTGACAGGATTGCATCAGGGATCTACTCTTAGTCCCTTTTTGTTTGCGTTAGTAATGGATGTGTTGACGCGGCGTATCCAAGGGGAGGTGCCGTGGTGTATGTTTTTTGCAGACGATGTAGTCCTGATAGATGAGACTCGAGGGGGTGTGAATGACAAATTAGAGTTGTGGAGGCAAACTTTGGAGTCTAAAGGGTTCAGGGTGAGCAGAACTAAGACAGAGTATGTGGAATGTAAGTTTAATGACGTGAGGCGGGAGAATGAGGTAGTAGTGAGGCTAGAAGCACAGGAGGTAGGGAAGAGGGATAAGTTCAAGTATCTCGGGTCCGTGATCCAGAGTAACGGTGAGATTGACGAGGATGTCTCGCACCGTATTGGGGCGGGATGGATGAAGTGGAAACTCGCATCGGGGGTGCTGTGTGATAAGGAGGTGCCGCCCAAGCTTAAAGGCAAATTCTATAGGGTGGTAGTCCGTCCGGCCTTGCTGTATGGAGCGGAGTGTTGGCCAGTTAAGAACTCCCACATCCAAAAAATGAAGGTGGCAGAAATGCGGATGTTGCGCTGGATGTGTGGACTGACCCGAGGGGATAGAGTTCGGAATGAGACTATCCGGGAGAAGGTTGGTGTGACTTCAGTGGAGTGTAAGATGCGGGAAGCACGATTGAGATGGTTCGGACACGTGAAGAGGAGGGGCATGGATGCCCCGGTCCGTAGGTGTGAGAGGCTAGCGTTGGATGGTTTTAGACGGGGAAGGGGTAGACCGAAGAAGTACTGGGGTGAGGTGATTAGGCGGGACATGGAACAGTTACAGCTCACCGAGGACATGACCCTAGATAGGAAGGTCTGGAAGATGCGAATTACGGCAGAGGATTAGGGCCAGTTCGGGTCGTTAGTGTAGGGAATTAATTGGTGGGGGTGTATTCCTGTTATGACTCCGTATTCAGTATTCCGTGTTCCGTGTTCCATGTTTATTACGAACCTGTGTGCTTTCCCCTGCTTTATATTTCTGCATTCCTGCTTTACTCTGTTTTATATTCCTTATGGGTGCCGTATCTATGTTATGTCATCTGCTTCTGTGCTGTACTATGTGTTTGTGTGATATCTCGTGACTTGAGCCGGGGGTCTTTCGGAAACAGCCTTTCTACTTCATCAGAGGTAGAGGTATGGACTGCGTACATCTTACCCCCCCAGACCCCACTAAGTGGGAATACACTGGGTTTGTTGTTGTATTTAGACATACTGGTATAACTGCTGGTGCCCAGCTCCACGCAAATTTCTTTAATAAGTTGCACGGACTCTTCAATTTCGATGCTGCACCCGCGTTGGCTTCTTCATAAATACACTAGTTTTTGGCGAATCCGAGATGCACCCATTGACACTTTTGAAGAGTCTGAGCAACATAGCTTCTTTCAGTTAATTGGAGCCAGATTTGATCAGGTATTCTGCTTCATGTTAGCTTCTTGAACTTCAAGTATCTTCTGTAATAATTTGCTCTGCATGGAGTGTGTGTTATTTTCAGATTTGTAGTATGCGGGCTATAAATACTCATTAAGAGATGCTGGTAAACTGATTCATGCATCTATTGGTGGTTTCCTTCACATTTCAGTCCGTCTTACTGCTGGTCTATCAGAAACAACCTCTCTACCTCTCAAGGTAAGGGTAAGGTCTGCGTACACGCTACCCTCCTGAGACCCCACTTGTGGGTTTACACTGGGGATGTTGTTGCTGCATATACTGCTATTCTTGTTCTGTTAATTCACGTCAATAAGTCTCTAAGTTGAAATTTAACTGCAGTTAAAGCTTACCTTTAAAAGAACTAGAGGGTGTCATGTCATGCCTTGGATGGGATTTAGATGTTTGCTGCAGCTGGACCTTGTATTATGTGCTAGGCATCAACCAGGGCTATTTGGCACTTGTAGTGTGAGGTAGTTAGTATCCGTCGGAATAGTTATTTATTTTTTATCACGCCGCACGTCATAGGTTGCGCCAGTCTGCCTGCAGTCCTGGGGGTTTGGCATAGATCCCTACCAAATATGTACACAGAAGCAGGGAGAGGACTTTTTCCCAGTCCTTGAGACTTCATCTTGTACAATGGGGTTAGGTAAATAGGGTCAGTATAAACCATATATCCTACAAAAATAAACAGAGGCGGCTCTCCCTTTAAAGAAATATTCTTTACTGTCTAAGGTAACAACCAAAGAGTAAAACAACGACAACAATATACCCAGTGTAAGTCGGTGTGGAGAGGGTGGAGTGTACGAAGCCTTACCCATACCTTGTGAAGGTAGAGATGAGTTGTTTCCGATAGACCCTCAACTCAAAGGAAACAAAAATGTAGTAATAAATGAAGAATTAGAAAGTAGGAGAGTAATAGTAGCAGTAACGTTAAAGGGAAACTAGACAACGACCTTTGACTCTAATCCTCGATCTCCAAATCCTCCTATCTGGGTCATGTCTTCGGTAAGCTGCATGTGTGTCATTTTCTCTCGGAACATGCTGGAAGTGACCGATATGTTGTTCTTCAAGTGAGCTTTATCCTCCATGTTCAAAGACAAAGCTTTCTTGAAGAAACTGTAAATGTCAGTCCACAAAACTTCAAATGCCTATACGAATGTTGTTAGAATAGTTTGACAAATCATTACATGCAAATATATGTTAGTGTTTTACATCTCCATATTCTAACACAATATTCAAATCAACATAAACATATCGATGAAATGCCCTCTTTACTTGTGTATTTTCCTTTTCAAGCTTTTTTTGATATGCGTTTACTTGAGTCGAGGGTTGTTCGGAAACAATCTCCATACCTCAAGGAGGTAGGGGTAAGCCGACTGCTAAGATTTATGTATACTCTATTCTTCTAAGACGGTACCACCAATTTTACTACCAAATTAAACTTGATTTCAAGGTCCCTTTCACAAGATTTTCTTATGCTTATCGTCTTGTACTCCAGCGCTGCAGCTGTTGTACTTGCTGACTAGGGACAGACAAAATCAAACCATCAATTCTTGAGATCGAGTCATATTCAATTTTAATTAAATTAGTTCTAATGGATAGTGGCAGAATCAAGATTTTCATTGGGAAGTACAGAAGTAAACATACAAATAAATATACGAACTAGTTAAAGGAGTCTCAACATTTACTATATATATATATATAAAAAAGACTATTTTTAAATATATAAAAATAGTATAATTTTTCGTCGAAGATGAATCCATGAATGAAAGGTGGCTCCACCCTGCTAATGGAGAAGTAATATTTAGGCATGATATATAACCATGTCTTTTAACTTGGTTTCAGGTTGCATTTATGTCCTCCAACTTTGAATGTACAAGTAGGCATTTCAATATGTACAAAGTTAAACAAGTAGATACACTCGTTCTCCATGACATCTATATGACAATATCAAACGAATTGTCACGTAGAGCCATGTAGGATGCGTGTGACTATACTTATTCAACTTTATATAAGTTTAAATATCTACTTAGATTGTCCTAAAGTCAAGTTAAAAGAGATTACATTTATGTATGATTCCTAATATTTAATATTGAATCATGATTAGTGACATCCATCTTTATCTATTTTTATTTTCTTCAACGAGAGGATTTGAGCTTTGAGAGTGAAATTATTTTTTAGTAGGAAATATTTTATCTCAAAATTGAGATTTTTCCGGACTAATTCAAATTAATCAGACCTCGAAGCAGGTACTAAACACATTGAGCATATAAACACGTTGAATATAAATACCATTGCCTAATCCATTAAATTAAATATATACCAACTTTGTGAGTGAGTATTATGTTAAATTATCTAAAACATAACATTACTAAGAACAAATATAAGCCATACATGATGTATAAGATATTTTTTATTTTTTCCCTATGTATCCTCCAAGTTGTCTAACCACAATTTATGATGCTGGATACATAAACTAGTACTCTCTCATAGATAATTCATTTGAGTGGAGTCTCGGTGTAACTAGTAAAATTATTTTTATGTGATCAAGAGGTCGCGAGTTTATGTGAAAACAACCTCGTTCAGAAATGCAGAATAAAACTGCATATAATTGACTCCTGTGGCATTTCTCTAGACCCATACATCATAATGTGAAACTTAGTGCATCGGGATACCATAGATAACTCCTCAACGCAAATAACAGCTCCAACATATACATGACAATGTACAATAGTGAGTTATTTCTCAACAAGTACATATGAAAAACAATTTATCTTGAGCTGGGGTATTATCGAAAAAAACCTCTCTATCTCACCTGAGGTAATGGTATGAACTGCATACATCTACCCTCTCCAGATCCCATTTGATGGGAATTTGTTGTTGTTGTTGTCGTCGTACATATGAAAAACAATACTCTCCACACACAAAGAAAAAAGGAAAAAGTCATTGTTTTCACCTTAAACTATACACTAAAAGTCGAAGATACACTTAAACTATTGATGTGACCTATTACACACCTATACTATATAAAAGTGAATTTATTTACTCCCCGCGATACCAATGTCCAAGTTTAATAAGCAGAGTGGAGTACACTCGCCCTGTGGTGTTGCCACGTTTTTAATTCAATATATTCCTATCAAATTTAACCCTAACCCGACCCAGACCCATACTATTTGATCCAACTCAAAATCATAGACCCTAACCCGACCCAACCCAAATTACTACATCCTAACCTGACCCAACCCAAATTAATACACCCTAACCCGATCCATTCAGGTAGAATATGAATCGAGAAACCCAATCTGAAGACCAGCGAGGATCGACGAAGACAAAATACAAAATCATTTCTCAGTTTTCGTTCCAAATTTAATAGCAAATTTGAACCCGATCGAAGAGATGAAGAAACACTTGAGGGAAGAAACAATTATCAAAATTTGAAAAAAAATTAAGAGAAAAGAACTATATTTTCTCGCAATATAGTAAGAAATCAAACGATTAAAAGAATTAGTTGTCAGTTCTTTAAAGAAACGAGCTTGAATTTTGATTTTCGATGACCAATTCGAGAATTAGGATTCTTGAGTTTTGAAACCCCAAATTGACTTAAATGGGATTTTTTGATCAATATATTCATTGGGGGCTTCAATTTATTAATTTTTTAAATATTTTTTATCATTTATTTTTGAGTATTAAAAGGCTGGACACGCTTTTTATGAGTGTAAGGAACACGCCTGGACATGGGTATCGCGGAGAGTAAATAATTTCACTTTTATATATGTATAGGTGTGTAATAGGTCACATCAATAGTTTAAGTGTTTCTTTAACTTTTTATGCATAGTTTAGAGTTTAAACGATGACTTTTCCCTAAAAAATAAACATCTTTTATCAATATTGTACAAAACTAACAACAAAAGAAAGCTAAATATCAAAACATACATGACAAACATCAACATCCTTTTGTAAACATGAAAAAACATCATTGAAAAATAGTATTCCAAAAGAAACTTATGGCTTCATCATCTTGAGGTATTTCCCATGCATCAATATCATCTAATTCTGAGAATTTGGGAATGCAATTTTTGTTTAAATTGGAACTTTTTGAAGTAGAGGGAACAAGTCCTTCAACATGATTTGAATTCAACTCATTAGCTTGAATTCCTTTTGACGAATTTGGATCATTTCTCGATTTGTGCTTGTCAGCATTGCATAGGAGCCATACTGATCTACTCTGTATCGTTTCAATTTTATCAAATGTCTCCGGATGGACTTTCGAGGAATTTGAAATAGAAGGATAATCATTGGGAAGCGAGCATTCAATACTGTCAATTCTAGAAGACCATGCAATATTAAGTCCTTCAACTTGATTTGCACTTGAATTCGATTCATTAGCTTGACAAAATTCTAAAGAATTTGGACCATTTCTGGATTTGTGCTTCTCATCGTTGCACATGAGCCATGCTGATCTACTCTGTATCGTTTCAATTTTATTGAAGGTCTCTGAATGAACTTTCGAGGAACTTGAAATAGAAGGATAATCATTGGGAAGTGAGCATTCAATACCATCAATTCTAGAAGATCATGCAATAAGTCTTTCATCTTGATTTGCACTTGAATTCAATTTATTAGGACAAAATTCTAAGGAATTTGAATCATTTCTCGGTTTGTGTGTCCTCCTCACACAGGGACAGTGTTGATATTTTTTGTATCGTTTCAATTTTATTGATTTTTTCAGAAGGGACTTCTACGGAATTTGAAATAGAAGAATATCCATTTGGAAGTGAATTGGTAGTATTATCCAAACATGGTGTTGTAATAGTGAAATTTGGTTGTAGGCAATTCAAGAATTGGTATATTGCACCTTGAATTGGATTACTTAAAAAATTTTCTTGAATGGATGAAAATAAGTTTGTATTTAGAGATGAATTAGGTCTACTTTGTAAAAATTGTTGGATTTTGGCTTGTAAAGTAACTTGTGCTTGTAATCTAAGGGTAGGTGTAAATATAAGGGAATTAATATGAGAAATTGGTTTGTGTGTTTTGGGGTCAATTCCCAATTTGAGAAGTTTTTTTCCTAAGTATGTGTTATAAAAATTCTTGATTTCATTATCAGTTCTTTCCGGAAGATGAGTTGCAATTCTCGACCACCTACAAATAATTAATAACCAACCACAAGTATAGAAATTAGGGTTTTAACTCAATTAAAAAATAATTTTTATTTTCAGTGTACATAAGTTAAACGTTAGAAATTCTTTGTGAATTGATAATTTTATTTGATTATTGTAGACATCGGAATTTTGCGGGACTAGAGTTCTTGGAGGCTATTTTATCCTAAATTTAGCTTGGATAACATATTCCTTAGAGAAACATCTTGAATATCTCATAAACTCTTGGGTATTTGTAAAGAGATCGAAATCTCCAATATCCCACAGATCAATGGGATATTCATAAAGAGATCAAACATCTCGAATATCTCATAAACTCTTGGGTATTCATAAAGAGATCGAAATCTCAAATATTTCACAAATTCATGAAATATTTATAAAGAGATCAAACATCTCGAATATTCCATAAACTCTTGAGTATTCATAAAGAGATCAAAATCTCGAATATCCCACCAATTCATGGCATATTCATAAAAAGATCAATCATCTCCGAAATCTCTCGATAATTCCATTCACTTATGGAATATTATGAAGGTATCAAAACCTTCTCTTCTTGATAATCAAATACATCAAAAAGATCCACAAACCCTTTTTTCATAGAGATCAATCCAAATATCACGTTTGAGAAATACGCCACTAACTGTCCTCGAATCACGAAAAAATCCATCTCAAATTCAAATCTTCCTACATTCGAAAAATACGCTACTAACGACCCGAATTATGGAGAAAATCAAGAGAGAAAAATCAAGAGAAAAACATATTTGTACTTGCAAATTTATCAATAAAATTATGTTTCTTAAGATTTGTCTGTAATTGTAATTTATTATTCATCACGTTAAAATTTATTGCAAACAACTCCGTTGCTTGAACTCTTCAAAATTATCAACAAATGCATGTCAGATTCAATCTTCCAAATGCAATGTATTTTTGAACGATCTGACATAGTCAGTAGTGGAGCCAGAATTTTCACTAAGGAGGTTCATAAGTGAACATACGAACTAATCGGAGGACGTTCAACATCTACTATATATACATAAAAAATAATTTTAACCATGTATATATAGTATAATTTTCCATCGAAGAAGGTTCGGATGAACCCCTATCTCAAGGGTAGCTCCGCCCCTGGACATAATTACTAAAATATTTTTAGAAAGAAGAATAATATCTGTAAAACTTACTTATTTCCAAAAGAAGAATGGAGATTAATGATGATTTGTTCTTCTTCTTTTGTAAATCCACCTCTCTTAATACCAGGCTTAAGATAATTATTCCACCTTAATCTACAACTCTTTCCACATCTTTTTAATCCTGCATTTTTTGGAACTAATCTCCAATTATTATGGCCATTTTTGTATGTATATTCAATTAATTTCTCATCTTCATCTTTTGTCCATGGCCCTTTCTTTAAATCACTATCATCATAATTGCAACATGGATACCTCCCCATTTTTTTTTTTTCGAGTATGGAATTCTATTTACTCACTTTAAATTGAGTATTCGTTTTCCATAATAAGAAATTATATTTGTTATGAGATTTCAAGATCGCATAGTACATAGTGGCTTTTATAACTTTATGGAAATAACATAATTGTAATTTTTTTTCCAATTTTCAATCAAAAGGTCAAAGTTTTCCTTGATATTATTAATTATTAAAAGTAATGGAGAGAAATCTTCTAGATAACTTTTTGATTTTATTAAGCTAAAAAGGTGAATCAAAATGTTTATGAATTAAGTAATATAATTAATATAAGAGTTAGGTACTTTTAGATTCACCATCAAAGATTGTGATAAGGATAACGTATCGATTCAAGTGCTGAATATAAAAAAAAAATTAAGGTAGAAAATGTTTTTTATTTTATAATAGGTGTTATACGATATAATTTGAATTAATTTGAACCTTAATATAAATATTAGATTCGAGGAAATAAAAGAAAAAGGCAGTTTTATATATATATATATGTATGTATGTATGTATGTACATACATATATATATATAAATCTGAAAATTAAAGAATCAGAAGTGCACACGTATGGCGGATTGAAAATATAATTAAGTAAACACATGTGCTATAACAATGTTAAAAAATTGCATGCAATTATTAATAAGAAACAAGCTTAATATTAGTTTGGTACACCACTTAGATATACGGAACAAATAATGTTAGAAATGTAAATAACACAAGAATTTTTATGTGAAAAATCTTATTGCTTAAGAGAATAAGAATCACGATCCTAGACAAACTAAAGAACTGAAAGTAACTTCAATTGTTTTTCTTGTATACGAGACATTATACAAAATAAACTAACATGATTTAATTTATTTTCTCGAAGCAACCAATCAACTAACTGAGCTACCATATTCATCAATATCAAAATATAAACTAATTACCATAATTCAACACTTAGCTTAATCATCCAAATTGCCAAATAAATCATTATCAAATTTGTCATAGTTTTTGTCTTTCTTGAATATTATAATATATACTGTTGGAAAAATAAAAATAAAAAGATAGTGTTACGTGCATTCTCTTAATTCTCTCAATTTTGTTGAACTCTATGGCTCCATTCAATTCAATATATGCAAATAACTAGTCGGATCAATCTTTGCTCTGCCAAATTGTAATCTAAAAGATAATTATATGTAATCATACTCATAAGAATTGAAATTATGTGGGTATTACAGTTAATCTATAATCTATATCTATATCTATATCTATATCTATATCTATATCTATCTATATCTATATCTATAATTTATATCTATATCTATATCTATCTATAATCTACCTATATCTATATCTATAATCTATCTATAATATATTAAAAGTGTGAAGGACCTTAAAAATGTTGTTTAAACTTTTCGTCCTTCATTAAAAGTCATTGCTTTAGACAAAATCATCTTTTCACTATTTTTTTCTAATATTTAAGAGTTGAAAATTAATTAAATATATTTATGGTAAACTTTTCCTTATTAGAAGTCATAATAATTAATGACAATTAATTATTTTTTTCATTAGTTTAAGAATTCTAAACCAACTAAATTTGATTTCAAAAAGATTTGGAAAACCTAGAAATAAATATAAAAACGTTAGAATAAAAAAACGCAAAAAAATGATCCATCAACTACTTGAAACTTCTGATGGTAATATATATATATATGTGTGTGTGTGTTTACATTATTATATTAAATTGTAAAAAATCTTTGAAAAGTGATGTAAACTTTTACACTTCATTAAAAATTGCCGTAATAGATGAAATTATTCAATTTTAAATAATCAAACGTTGCACGTGCGGTTAAACTAGTATATAAAATAGTTCTATCCATCAATTTTTTTCTTTATTCTCTTTTAAATGATCAAGTGAATTTGAGATCTCTAATTACAGAGTGAAAGACAATCCACTTCAACACAATTTCTTAGTGACAATCCTTCGATTAATTACTCAAACTCTTCACTTTAAATAACTATAAACTTTGTTATTACGTTGCTCGTACCTAACATAATTTTATGATTAGATATATAGAATTAGCGATAAATTTTGCTATTTAGCTATGTGTTATAAAATAATAAAGAACGAGAAGAAGAGTAGAGAGAATAGAGAAAGTGATTCTTATTTTTTCTCTTGAGAGATGAGAGATCATATGATTGTAAATACAATGAACAAAATTCCTCTATTTATAGGGAAAATTTACTCCTAGTCTGAGTAAAAGACAGATGCTTCAAATCCTAATAGATATTAAAGTAGATTTTGATAGATCTTGATAGTCATTCACTATAATGTAAATACATTTATAACACTCCCCCTTGAATGTCTAATTGGTAGATAATGTGCTTCGTTAAAACCTTACTAGAAAAAACCCAGTAGGAAAAAAATCTAGTGAAGGACAAAGAGTACACATCTCTAATAATATGCATTTCGGCTGCCTCATTAAAAACCTTACAAGGGAAACCCAGTGGGACAAAATCTCGTAAAGGAAAAAGAGTACAACGTGTATTAACTCCCCCTAATGAGAACATCCTTGACCTTTGCATCTCGATCTTGTGCAACATCTTCTTGAAAGTTGCAATTGGAGAAGATTTGGTGAATAAATCAGTCACATTGTCAGTTGAACGAATCTGTTGCACGTTAATATCATCATCCTTTTGAAGTTCATGTATGTAGTAAAGCTTTGACAAAATGTGCTTTGTTCTATCTCTCTTTATGAATCCTCTCTTAAGATGTGCTATGTATGCTGAATTATCTCTGTATAAAATTGTGGGTAGATTGTCATATTTCACACCACATTTTTCTCGAATGAGATGTATCATGGACCTTAACCATACACATTCTCGGCTTGCTTCATGAATAGCTATTATCTCAGCATGATTTGATGAAGTAGCTATGATAGACTGCTTTGTATATCTCTAAGATATGGCAGTACCACCACATATGAACACATAGCCTATTCGAGACCGAGTTTTATGCGGGTCAGATAAGTACCCAACATCAGCATGACCAATAAGATCGGGACTGCAATCTTTAGAATAAAACAAGCTCATGTGTTTTATCCCATTTTGATGCCTCATAGTAGGAGCAGAAATATACCTTGCTAACAAATTGACTGAAAAAGCTATAAGCCTTGTGGTATTTGCAAGGTACATGAGTGCATCAATTGCACTAAGATATGACACTTCATAACCAATCCAATTCGACATATTTTAAATTTCAGCAAATAATCTATTGCTTTGAAAACTCTTAAAGAGTTCCAATGATGTTCAAGCAATAAGCTTATACAATATAAGTATTATAAATAAGTTTCCCAGAAACTTTTATATGCTTTAAGAAGTTTGAGTCCTTAAAAGTTTTCACGTAAGTTTTGTCAAGTGACAATATTCAACATTTCATGAGTGACATCTTCAAATGTCTGGACTGCAAATCAAATAAGTTTTATGCTTACCAAAATGCATCCTTTCATGTCACTTTATAAATGTTTCTATGTCAACATGCTTAAATAAACGTAGAATTCAGATCCTCGTAATCTTTCACAATATTGCGCCAATATTGTGTCAAAGATATTGATGATATATTATTTCGTATCGATTCACAATGCGACATAACATTTTGAGATCTCATCACTTCATTATTTTCAGGTACATGAACCTCTCATAAGGTTTTATGAAGTGTTATGTCGTAGGCTCTTCAAGAGCTCATTGCCTTCTTATTATGATTATTTGCTCCTTATTTTTCAAGGACTGTTTCATTTGGAACCGATCAATCTACCACGCTTCACACATGCATAGACTTTGTCCTTTAGGAACACAAAATAAGAGCATTTGCACTTAATATGAGATGCTTTCAACATTTGACTTGAATTATCTTTTGGATGAGGATATGGTGATAATTCCTAACATATTTCATAGCGCTTATAATCTCCCCCTTATGTTAGGAAAACTAACATACATCCTCTACTTCTTTGAGGAATCCATTGTTGTGCATTATGGTATATTCATTAATGGTATACCGCACATCAAAATTATTAGATGGAATAATTGGTTCACGACCTTGAATCAATTGAGAGGGAAGAAATAATCATAATTTATTGGTCTAATGCATACAAATGCTATTGCGATATATCATATTTCAGACCAATACATTAAGTTTTGTTCTCATTAACAATGGTTCAGATATTTATCGAAGACATGCAATGCTAAACCATCATCATCAAAATGAATTATCTTAATTATACAATCTAAAAATTATGCTCAATTTATATTGAACAAGTAACTTTATGAATGTCAAACGTAGGTTGACCATGAATGTACATGTGATCATCTTATTGATGCATCTTTTCAACATATCACATGATAGGTGAAAGGACCCTTATTCACCTTTTATAATTGTCATGAGAACAAACGACATAAATAATTCTTGAAGAATGTTCTAGTTCTTCAATACATGCACATTTTTGAGATGTCACAATCATTCATATCAATTTATGAACTTTTATTCTATTAAACTCCAAGTTTACCATGACATGTACTTTTTCTTTAGTAAATTTCAGATTTACTACTTCAGAAGTAGATTTCAAAATTATTCAACCTCTTTCGGAGGTGAGTTGTGATACAATCACAATCAAGTGCCCGTTTGCATTAATAAGTTTCTCATTCCCCAGGAATAGAATATAATCGTGCCTTAAGTCTATCAAATTATGATAGCTTATAACCTCTTTCAAGATTTTGCTACTTTAGAAGCAAATCAAGGCATACATATAATGTAGAGAGTTTTTCTCTAGCATATCTTATAATCATGTAAGCGTGTAAAAATATTATCACTTTTGATGATCATTAACATATGGTCCCTCCACGCGTATATTCGTGCATTCAATTACTTGTCTTCTTTCAGACATATTATGCACTGCTACCACATACACCTCAAGAATGAAGTAAGTTGTCATATTTCAGACTTATCGTATATTGCTACCACATTCACTTCATGGAATGGAGCATATTCAATGGGTCGAAGTTCATGACTTTTCATCAAATACTCATTATTTTGCCTTAGCCATCATAATATATCAATATGGTGCATTGAGATTCAAACTCAACGTCTTATCCATATAAAGACGTCTTAGGTATAAATCGATGAGACTTGAACCCAACATATTATCATCTCTTTTGATAATATTGTTCTTGAGAAATAAATTCAAAAATGGTTCCAAACCAATTGTTTTTTCTCAAATCTAACAATAATTATATCATTAATAGAAAAATACAAATAATATAAGGAATTACTAACCTTGAAATCCTTCAGATTTATAATCTCACTTTGTTTGACAGAGTCTCGTGCTGATAACGTGTTATAAAATAATAAAGAACGAGAAGAAGAGGAGAGAGAATAGAGAAAATGATTCTTATTTCTTCTCTTGAGAGATGAGAGATCATATGATTGTAAATACAATGAACAAAACTCCTCTATTTATAGGGGAAATTTACTGCTAGTTTGAGTAAAAGACAGATGCTTCAAATCCTAATAGATATCAAAGTAGATCTTGATAGATATTCACTATAATGTAAATACATTTATAACACTATGGATTTAGTTTGTCACTAATTCCAACTTTTTTTTATTAGTAGTATTGAGTTTTTTTGATAGAGGTTGGCAAATTCTGCCTACTTGTAATTTCGTTAGCCATCAAGGTAAGTTAAAAATTGTATTTTTTTTTTTTTTTTTAAAATTTGAATTCAAATTAACTAAGCAATAAAAGGGGGAAAACTATAATATACAAAAGTGATGTCACATGATATATTTTGTTAGTAGGGGTTGTGAAGAAGGTAAGATATACTAAGAATTTAATTTGTTATCCACTTTGTAACAAGACTAGTTTAAATTTGTGTTACGTAAAGACTTTCAAGTTCGATTCTAAGTTATGCTGAATTTAGTAACTTTTGCTTAAATATTGTATTTTTATAAAAAAAGATTCATTAAATATGTACACGTATCAATTCTAAAACCCAATTGTATATTAACACTTAAAGTTATTGTTTTAAAATTCAGAACGATTATATCAAAAAGCTTGAGTTCGTGACCTCTGAATAAGGGTAGGGATCCTATCATTCCACCAAAACTCAACATGGTTATTAGTTATGTCACACCCCTTTTTTTCACGTACTTCAAAAAATGTGTATATTTTAAAGTTAGAAAGAATTTTATTATTTAAGTGAAAAGAAATGAAAATTTGTTTCAAAAAAGGATTATTTACATTTTTTATTCAGAGTCGCCACTTGGCAAAATCCGGTGTGCCAAGTCTCCTTTGGAAAATCCTTTTCGAAACCATTTGACTCTTAAACTGGTTTGCGAATAGAGATTCCGGCTAAGGAATTCTGTTGACCGAGGGGAAGATGTTAGGCACCCCTCGATCCCGTGGTTCAACCACGGTCACTTGGTAGAGTGTATCGGCTATTTTCTTTTTTTGGCATTATGAAATGTATAAACCACACAAAAGAACGCAAAATAATCAAACAATAAAAAAAACAAAACAGTCCAAAAACGTAAAGTCCAGTCCAATTATACAGTCCAAAAAATAGAAAAAAATACAAAATATAAATCCTAGCCTAAACTAAATCTAGACTAAGCTCCAATGCCTTATCCGACGCCACGGGCCTTCATCACGATCATTTTCCGCCAACATGATACGTCGGGGCATTCCCCGGTGAATAAATACAAGTGATCTTGGGGCATTCCCCGGCTAAATAAATACATTTGAATTAAACACGATAAACTAGAAAGAAACATTCACACGCACATTCCAACATCCAACGAAACACTTATTCCTAAATTTCGCCTACCCGAACCTACAATTGCCTACCCGCTTGACTTACCATGATACTATCACGAGATTGATAATTAGACGTGAAAGTAACAATAACGACGAATCAAAACAACCACAAATCAAAATTAATCCTAATTCACTTTAACAATTTTTAACTCGCGCCCCGAATTCCCTTTAAACCACATGATTAGTGCATGCTTCAATTTTTCAATCACATCTCATAATCCGAAACCAACATCAAACACAACACAAACAACGAAGATTCAAACCAAACACACAACAAATAAATCATCCACACCCACAACATCAATAACAAGTTAAAATAAATTAAAGATTCGGTTAGAAGAAATGGACCTCGATGAAACTAATCCTTGTCGATAATAAAGAAATTCGAAGACCAAAATACTCGATCGGAGAACCTCACAACGAACAACTCCAAACTCGATATTGAATTCAACCGGACAGATCAAAAAACCACGACAAAAACCTCACGATGAATAATCCATAAGCCCGAATAAAACTCAAAAACAAACCAAGATCTCAAATTCGAAACCCCAAACCAACGATTTCCAACTATCCTTGCACGAAGAAATAAGAAATACCAGATGAACCGAGACTGAAATTATGAAAAATCAAGAAGACCTATACGCGAAATCTCGTCGGAGTCGATGGGACGAACTGCGGCTGGAGCTGGCCGACGCACCGCGGCCGGAGCAGCAGCTGACTTGGCTTTCTTCTCCGGCGGCGATGGGGGTTTTGTTGGTGACGGCGGCGGCAGATCTAGGTGGTGACGAGACAGATCTGGAAGGCGGAGAACGGAGCGGTGCCGGCGCTAGTTCGTCAAAGTGGAAGAGAGATCACGGCCGAGAGAAGGCGGCGGTCGGTTTGGGTCAGATCCCTGGCCGGTGACGGAGTGGCGAGGGGAGAGAGACAGAGACGACGGCGCTGTTGCCACCATCGTTGGTCGGACATAGTGCAACCGGTCGTTGCTGGCGAGAAGTCGGTCGGGTCGGGTCAGATCCCTGGCCGGTTGATGGAGTGGCGAGGGGAGAGAGACAGAAACGACGGCGCTGTTGCCGTCGTCGTTGGTCGGACGGAGTGCGGCCGGTCGCCGGCGAAGTTTATTGGAGAGAGAGAGTGAGAGTCTAGAGAGAGAAAGAGCTGATTTTTTTTCTTTGTTACTGTTCCTTCCCTTATTTTGTGTGTATGCGGGTATATATATATTGTATTTTTCTTTTTGAGTGCTTTCTTCTTGGACAAGAAAAAAAAGAGAAGGGGGGGTAACGTGGGGTAGGGGTAAGGGGTAAGGGGTAGGGTATGGGGTGGTGAGGTGGTGATTTGTCACTTTTTTATTGGAGAGGGTTGTTAGGGTGTTAAAAGAATAAAAGTTTGTTAGGGATTTTGTTGAGAGTTATTTATTTTTTTTTGGTATTTTTTTGGTGGGATGTAATCGCGTGGGTGAGGGTACATGATATGCTAAGGTAGAAATGAATAAAATCGAACTTCTAAGGGGGACAAAATTACGTGTCTACATCATGCCCCCTTTGAATGTAAACACACAGTGTTTTCAGATAAAGAAGTAGACAACGAGACAGAATTTTGTCCCGACCATTATTCAAAGGAAGAAATAGAAGAAAGAAGGACTACCGGGTCTTGAATTAGGATAGCCTACCCACCCAAGTCATGAGAGAACCAAGTGACAAGTATTTCCAAGGATTGGACGGAGATGGACTATACCGAGTTGGAGAGTCGAGTGAGGTTCCATCGAGGTTCCGATCCGCGGCTCTGTTATTACATCAAAAATAAAAATTACAAGTTAAAACATAAATGAAATTACAAAAATCCTATCTATACAACTTCCGTTGGTTCTTGACTCGACTTTCATTACCCTATTCTTCAGGCGGGCTCCTGATTTGCAATCTCTTTCACCTTGTTGCTTGGCTTTCAACTACTTTGCTTTGTTGCTTGACTTTTCATTTCTTTACCCTATTCTCCAGGCGTGCTCCTGACTTATTATTTCATCACCCTGTTCTTCAGGCGGGTTCCTGACTTGCTATTTCATCACCCTGTTCTTCAGGCGGGCTCCTGACTTGCTATTTCATCACCCTATTCTTCAGGCGGGCTCCTGACTTGCTATTTCACCGCCTTGTTCTTCAGGCGGGCTCCTGAAACCCAAAATTAAAACTAGAACGAAAATTATCCCAAACAAGGATTATAATAAAGTAGTATTTCATTTTTGAAAGTGTTGTCCCATTTTCCAAGAGGTTTCTGAACATAAAGTAAAATCCCATTTTTCAGGAGGGTCCTGAACTGAAAAGAAATTCCCATTTTCAGGAGGGTCCTGATCATAAATTAAATTCCCATTTTTCAGAAGGGTCCTGAATAGAAAGTAAATTCTCATTTTTAAGGAGGGTCCTGAACAGAAAGTGACATCCCATTTTTCAGGAGGGTCCTGAATAGAAAGTAAAATTCTATTTTTCAGGAGGGTCCTGAACTGAAAGTAAAATCCCATTTTTCAAGAGGGTCCTGAACAAAAGTGAAATCCCATTTTTCAGGAGGGTCCTGAATATAAAGTAAAATCCCATTTTTCAGGAGGGTCCTGAACATAAAGTAAAATTCCATTTTTCAGGAGGGTCCTGAACTGAAAGTAAAATCTCATTTTTCAGGAGGGTCCTGAACAAAAGTGAAATTCCATTTTTCAGGAGGGTCCTGAACATAAAGTAAAATCCTATTTTTCAGGAGGGTCCTGGACA
>NW_025842674.1:85784-87523 GCF_002878395.1 Capsicum annuum | reverse complement strand
AGTAAAATCCTATTTTTCAGGAGGGTCCTGAACATAAAGTAAAGTCCCATTTTTCAGGAGGGTCCTGAACATAAAGTAAAATCCTTGAACAGAAAGTAAAATCCCATTTTTCAGGAGGGTCCTGAACAGAAAGTAAAATTCCATTTTTCAGGAGGGTCCTGAGCATGAGCATAAAGTAAAATCCTTGAACAGAAAGTAAAATCCCATTTTTCAGGAGGGTCTTGAACATAAAGTAAAATCCCATTTTTCAGGAGGGTCTTGAGCATAAAGTAAAATCCTTGAATAGAAAGTAAAATCTCATTTTTCAGGAGGGTCCTGAAAATAAAGTAAAATCCCATTTTTCAGGAGGGTCCTGAGCATAAAGTAAAATCTCATTTTTCAGGAGGGTCCTGAGCATAAAGTAAAATCCTTGAACAGAAAGTAAAATCCCATTTTCCAGGAGGGTCCTGAACTGAAGTAAATTCCCATTTTTCAGGAGGGTCCTGAACATAAAATAAAATTCCATTTTTCAGGAGGGTCCTGAACAGAAAGTAAAGTCCCATTTTTCAGGAGGGTCCTGAACATAAAGTAAAATCTCATTTTTCAGGAGGGTCCTGAGCTGAAAGTAAAATTTCATTTTTCAGTAGGGTCCTGAGCAGAAAGTAAAATCTCACGGATGTGCATTTCCAATGGTAGCTGAATCAAGTAAAACGAATTTGCCCCTATATCATCAAAGAAAATTCGTCAGTTAAAAACTTAGTGGTGGCTTGTAGATCTTGGCTTCTCAGATATCCGCCCAACACTCGTTCCTTTCATCTTTGTTCCAAATTGCTAACACTTGCCCTGTCTCGCCGCATCATTAACCCGGACCCATATTGAGGGAAATGAACTCTGACTCAAACAACGGGTTTCCATTTTACCATGCCCCTGAGGTGCATTTTTTTCCAAATCTGAATGTTTCTATGAATTCAATAGCCTGTCGACTTCCTTTACTTCATGTTGAATTATGATTATATTTCTTCCTGTGCTGTTCCTTGGCTTTTCCTCATATAATTGGAAAGACTGGTAGTAAATTTTGAAATCCTTTCTCGCTTGTTTTGACACAGACTTAACTTAGAATGTAAAGAAATGACGGTGACTTTTATTTTGATAAATGACATAAAAGACAAAAAGCATGAATATGTAAATGAAAGAAAAGGGCAATGTCCTATATTTAAAAACAAAAACTTATCTGAATACGACGACCAACTCCAATGATTATCACATGCATTTTGGATTGAGCTGCCTGATCTTCCTACCCAAACTCCCCATTTGTTGTTGAGTTCATGCCTTTTGCCGCTAATCCGCTTCTTCAAATTCATTGGACTCATACATCACATTCGATTGACGACATCTTAAAAGACTTTCGCCAACAAATCTCTTTCTTCTCACATTTCACTTTTCCCTTGAACTCTCTATTGCCTTACGGTGCCTGTGAGGGTTTTCACCAATAAGACTCTCTCATTTTCATTTTCTCTCAACTCACCATCGCCTTATGGTGCCTGCAAAGGTTTTCACCAATAAGGCTCTCTCATTTTTATTTTCTCTCAACTCACCATCGCCTTATGGTGCCTGCAAAGGTTTTCACCAATAAGACTCTCTCATTTTCATTTTCTCTTAACTCACCATCGCCTTATGATGCCCACGGGGGTTTTCACCAATAAGACTCTCTCATTTTTTTGTATTTCTTTCCTGATTTCTTATGCTGAGGGAGACAAGTG
>NW_025842674.1:81757-85684 GCF_002878395.1 Capsicum annuum | reverse complement strand
CTTATGGTGCCTGCAAAGGTTTTCACCAATAAGGCTCTCTCATTTTTATTTTCTCTCAACTCACCATCGCCTTATGGTGCCTGCAAAGGTTTTCACCAATAAGACTCTCTCATTTTCATTTTCTCTTAACTCACCATCGCCTTATGATGCCCACGGGGGTTTTCACCAATAAGACTCTCTCATTTTTGTATTTCTTTCCTGATTTCTTATGCTGAGGGAGACAAGCGGTACTTCACAATGTATCATCATATCTATTGCATGCTTAGCCTTAACATTACCAAAAATTGATCTGAAGGACTTTCTTTGGTTGTAACTTGGCTTTTGGTTAAGGTTAGAAAAGATGGTAAGGGGCTCAAACGATACTTGAAGTGGGGGTGGGACTTACAACTTTTGGAATCGACTCAAACAATGCATTAACTCATGCCTCAGTTTTGTTGACTGGGTGAATCTTAAATCTTTATTTGGTTGGACCGAGCCCAAAATAGGGCAGCCTACGTATCTCACTCCCGAGAGAAGAAAATCAGGTCGGACGTAGTTCTATCAGCTTGTTCTTTGTTTTGATTTGATTTTTATTTTATTTTCAAACTCTTTCTTTTATTCGTATTTTCTTGACATTTATCTTTGACTCTATTTTGATTCCAAAAGAGGGATATGAAAGAAAAATAAAAGGAAGCTCAAATAGGTAAACAAGGGATGACACAATGTTTGGATAAAAGAATAAAATGCCTTCATCATATCAATCTTAAAAAATGCCAGTACTAAACATGCGATAAAATCAACAAAGGATCAAATATCATACATAGTATCTTTTAACCGCATCAGCATTGATAGCTATTTCTGTCATTTTGCCTTCAATATCTGTCAAATATAAGGCTCCATTGGGCAACACTTTCTTCACAACGAAGGGACCTTGCCAGTTAGGGGAGAACTTGCCTTTCGCTTCAATCTGGTGAGGAAGGATACGTCTCAATATCAACTGACCAACTTCAAAATTCCTGGGATGGACCTTTTTGTTATACGCTTGATCCATCCTCCTCTGATACAACTGGCCATGACACACAGGCGTTAGCCTTTTTTCCTCAATCAAACTTAAATGTTCCAGTCGGGTTTTTACCGATTCGTCATCATCAATCTCTGCTTCTACAATAACTCGAAGGGAGGGAATTTCAATTTCTGCAGGGATGACTGCTTCTGTCCCATACACCAATAAATATGGAGTTGCTCCTGTTGAAGTGCGAACAGTGGTGCGATAACCTAACAATGCAAACGGCAATTTTTCATGCCATTGTCTAGACCCTTGTATCATTTTTCGCAGTATCTTTTTTATATTCTTATTGGCGGCTTATACAGCACCATTGGCCTTTGGACGATATGGAGTAGAATTTCGATGTGCGATCTTAAACTGTTGACATACTTCTTGCATCAAATGACTATTGAGATCGGCAGCATTGTCTGTAATGATCATCTTAGGAATTCCAAATCTACAAATAATATTGGCATGAACAAAATCTACCACAACCTTCTTTGTCACTGATTTGAAAGTTACTGCTTCTACCCACTTTGTGAAGTAGTCAATGGCTACCAAAATAAATCTATGCCCATTTGATGCCTTCGGGTCAATCGATCCAATCACATCCATTCCCCAAGCCACGAACGGCCATGGAGCGGCCATTGCATGCAACACAACAGGAGGAGAACATATCAGATCACCGTGTACCTGACATTGATGACACTTCTGAACAAATTGAATAGAATTCCTTTCCATAGTAAGCCAGGAATAACCTGCTCGAAGAATCTTCTTTGATAAGGCATGACTGTTTATGTGCGACCCGCATGTTCCAGGTGTATTTCAACCATGATTGCCGAGGCTTCTTTTCCATCTACACACCTTAAAAGTCCAAGATCTGGGGTTCTCTTATATAAGATTCCCCCATTTAAGAAAAATCCACTAGCCAAATGCCTAATAGCCCTCTTTTGATCGTTGGTGGCATATGCTGGGTATTCTCCTGACTGAATGTACCGCTTGATATCCATATACCAAGGTTCTCCATCGAGCTCTTCTTCAACCGCATTATAGTAAGCATCCCGATCACGACTCTGTATATGCATTGGATTGATGTAGGCTTTATCAGGATGTTGGAGCATTGAAGACAGAGTGGCTAAAGCATCAGCAATTTCATTATGAATCCTTGGAACATGCCTAAATCTCACTGACACAAACCATTGACATAGCTCCCGCAAGCATTGTCGATACGGGATGAGCTTCAAATCTTGCGTCTCCCAATCTCCTTGAATTTGATGGACGAGCAAATCCGTATCTCCCAACACCAATAATTCCTGGACTCCCATATCAACGGCTAACCTCAAACAAATCATACAGGCTTCATACTCTGCCATATTGTTAGTACAGTAAAATTGAAGTTGTGCTGTTGCCGGGAAATGTTGTCCCGATTCAGAGATAAAAACTGCACCTATTCTGACTCCTTTCATATTGACAGCTCCATCGAAGAATAACCTCCAACCTGGATCAGCATCTATAACGACTTCATCGACACATGACACTTCTTTGTCAGGAAAATATGTCTTTAATGGCTCGTACTCTTCATCGATGGGATTCTCAGCAAGATGATATGCCAAGGATTGGGTTTTCATGGCGGTCCGAGTCACATATACAATGTCGAACTCGGTAAGCAATATTTGCCACTTTGCCAATCGATCCGTCGGCATAGGCTTCTGAAAGATATACTTCAAAGGATCCATGCGGGAGATGAGATAAGTAGTATAGGAAGAGAGATAATGCTTCAAATTTTGTGCTACCCAAGTTAGGGCACAACAAGTCCTTTCAAGAAGAGTATACCTGGCCTCATATGCGGTGAACTTCTTGCTAAGATAATAAATAGCCTTCTCCTTTTTGCCTGTGACATCATGTTGACCCAGGACACAACCAAAAGAATTGTCCATGACTGATAAATATAAGATCAAAGGACTACCAGGCTCTGGGGGTACCAGCACGGGCGGATTTGACAAATATCTTTTGATTCGATCGAACGCTTCCTGACATTCTTCAGTACATTTTACCGCAGCGCTCTTTTTCAGCAACTTGAATATGGGCTCACAAGTGGTTGTGAGTTGAGCAATAAACCTGCTAATGTAGTTCAGTCTACCAAGCAAACTCATCACCTCCGTTCTATTCTTGGGCGGGGCCAAATCCTGAATGGCTTTGATTTTTGAGGGATCCAATTCAATTCCCCGACGGCTGACTACAAACCCCAACAGCTTTCTAGATGGAACTCCAAATACACATTTTGCCGGGTTGAGTTTGAGATTATACCTGCGAAGCCTTTCAAAGAACTTTCTTAAATCTTTAACATGGTCGGCCTGACTTTTTGACTTAATAATCACATCATCCTCATAGACCTCAATCTCCTTATGCATCATGTCATGAAACATAGTGGTCATGGCTCTCATGTATGTTGCTCCAGCATTCTTCAAATCAAACGGCATCACTCGATAACAATATGTCCCCTATGGTGTGATAAAAGACGTCTTCTCTGCGTCGTCATCATCCATAATGATCTGGTGATATCTAGCATAGCAATCCACAAAAGAGGTAACCTCGTGTTTAGCACAGTTGTCTAACAAAATATGGATGTTTGGCAGTGGAAAATCATCTTTTGGACTTGCTCTATTCAAATCACGGTAATCAACACACACTCAAATTTTGCCATCTTTCTTTGGTACGGGAACAACATTGGATAGCCACCTGGGATAGCGAGCTACTCAAATTACTTTGGCTTGAAGTTGTTTCATGATTTCCTCTTTGATTTTAATACTTACATCTGTTTTAAACTTCCTCAACTTCTGTTTGACAGGAGGGAACGCGGGATCAGTTGGCAATTTGTGAGCCACTGAATTAGTGGCTCACAA
>NW_025842674.1:31729-81657 GCF_002878395.1 Capsicum annuum | reverse complement strand
TTTTGGACTTGCTCTATTCAAATCACGGTAATCAACACACACTCAAATTTTGCCATCTTTCTTTGGTACGGGAACAACATTGGATAGCCACCTGGGATAGCGAGCTACTCAAATTACTTTGGCTTGAAGTTGTTTCATGATTTCCTCTTTGATTTTAATACTTACATCTGTTTTAAACTTCCTCAACTTCTGTTTGACAGGAGGGAACGCGGGATCAGTTGGCAATTTGTGAGCCACTAATTCAGTGCTTAAACCAGGCATATCATCATAAGACCATGCAAAAACATCCTTATAATCCATTAATGCTTGAATCATTTCATCTTTTAGCTGTGGAAAAACATGTACACTGATTTTAGTTTCCCTAACATCTTCTTGATCTCCTAGATTTATTGGCTCAGTCTCATTCAAATTAGGATTCTGTTTGTCTTCAAACTGTTCCAACTTTTTGCTTATTTCTTCTAGTGCTTCTTCTCCATCATATTCCCCATCCTGCTTTATTACATCTTGATTAGTTTGGATTTTAAGATCAGGCTGAAAATTTTGCATTCATGTCAAGTCATTAGAATCAGCATAAAGAGAACTGTTTAAGAAAAGAAAAACAAAATATATTAGACACAAAACAAAAGGGACATTGCATTTCATTAAATAAAAGATAGAAGGGTTTAAACACAGATGCCAACATAACATAAAAAAACTAAAATCTGACTTACAACCCTGAAATAACTCGGATAAATAGAAAGAAAAACAAAATAAACTATCAAAACTCCTCCTGACGGGGAGAGAACTGACTTCCCAATTATTGAGCCGGACAGCTGGACCTATGAATTGCACGTCTGCCATACTGGTACCTTCTCCTGCTTCGACCATATCAACTTCAATACAAAGGTTCTGGAATTCATCAACCAATTCAACCTCAAATTCCACATGCTTCGTGACACCGCTCTTAACAATTGACTCACTGAGTAGTGGCATTGGGAGAGGGAGTGACCATGTTTCCTTTTTCCTTCCCTTGGGTTTCTTTATATCTTCAGCTGTAGGCTCAAATCCCAGACCAAACGTGCCCACGTTCTCACTCGGACATATGGGATTAACTATACCGTGCAGAGACGCTCCTTTCACCGTCAAGATGGGTTGACTCAGAGCTCCCACCACTGTCAACTTAGGTTTATCCTGACTTAAATCAACATACCTTCTGGCGCCTTGTACTGTGATCAGGGGTTTCTTTGTGCTTTCTTAGGCTTTATCTTCTCTCATTCCTTCCTGGCTCAATGACATTGCTTTCAAAGACTCCGCTACATTCACCGATTTCTCCTTAATGGTCTGTATCTTGACAATAGGCTTAGAACCCCTCGAAGACTCTTTCCCGTCATATATCAATTCTAACATATTGGCTTATGCATGGGTTGGCAGCGGATTCTGGTTAATGTTTGGACCCTCCGGGGCCTGGACCAGCATATGATTCGTGTTAATTAAATCTTGGACAGCTCTATTTAAATACTAGCATTTCTTGATATCATGGCCTGGCATATCAGAACAGTACGCACATATTAAAGAATAATCGAGATTCCTTGGCGGTGGACTTAAAAGCCTTCCTTGAATTGGGCTTAAAACCTTCAACTTTCTCAACCTATCAAACAAGCTAGCATATGACTCTCCAAGAGGTGTGAATTGATTTTTGACCGCCTTCTCCTTCTTATACTCGGGCTTAGGCTGAAAACTGGTTCTGGAGGGGTTTTGGTAATTTTGTGGAGCGAATGGGCGATTTTGTGGAGCTTGCGCGCGCCATTGCGGGTAAGAAGGGGTTTGGGCATATGGATGCACACTATATACTGGGTACGGTTGTGGTGGAATGGAATATAAAGGGTTTTTTGGAGGGTAGTAATGGTGGGGAGGAATATATGGAGCTTGGGTGTAGAATTAGGCTTGGGATTAGGGATAGGGGTGAGGTGGTCTTTTAGGATAGGAATGGGTTCCAGCTACGACAGTCGCAACATCCTCTTTCTTCTTTTTACCTCCAAATGTACCAGATCCACCTTGAATCGCTTGTGTGGTGGATTTTAATGCGGCAAAACTCACTATTCGGCCGGTCTTAATTCCATCCTCTATTATCTCCCTCATTTTGAGGACTTCCATAAAAGACTTTCCCATTGCCGGAAGTAAATGTTGAAAATAGGTCTCATCCTGCGCCTGAATAAAAACTTCTACCAACTTACTTTCTTTCATTGGAGGCTTTACCCTAGCGGCTTGTTCACGCCACCTTATCGCGTATTCCCTAAAACCTTCAGTGCTCTTTTTCTTCATGTTGACCAAGGATTTTTCGTTCGGAATCAGGTCGATGTTATACTGAAAATGCTGAACAAATTCAAAAGCCAAATCATCCCAACTGTTCCATTTATCGATATCTCGATCAATAAACTATTCTGAGGCCAGATCTGAAAGACTCTCACCAAAGAAGGCCATGAACAGTTCTTTCTTTCTTCCTGCAGCCCTCAACTGGTTGCAATAACGTCTTAAGTGTGCCACGGGATCGCCGTGTCCTGCATACTTCTCGAACTTAGGCATCTTAAAACTGGGGGGAAGATTGATGTCTGGGAACATGCAAAGATCTTTATAAGAAACACTCCTATAATCTCCGATCCCTTGCAGATTCCTCATAGCCTATTCTAAACTTTTTAATTTCCGTGCTATGATATCCTGTTCCTCCGTTGCGACAGGTTTATCCGTATCAAATGGAAATGCAGGCGGCTGAGTGTACCCATACGGTTCATTCATTTGTAAAGTAGGCTCCGGGGCATAATACTGACTATCTGAAACCTTTAGTGCTGGCTCACTGGCAGACCTAGGAAGCCTCATTGTGGGACGCGCGACATATATGAGAGTTTCATGTGGTGGCAGAGCCACGAATACCGGTGTGATTGGTGGCGCTGGCTGAGTAGTGGGTCTTGATTGGGGAGCTGCCAAGGGCACACCAGAACTGCCAGGATAGTAATGTCGCGGAGTGAACCCCGACGCGTGCTCAGGTGACTCAGTAGAAGAAGAAAATTGCGCCTGAGAGAGCGGTGGGCAATTAGAAATATTTCCAAAACCTTCAGGGAGTGAAGGAGGAGGCATTCCGCTGGCCCATACCCGGTGCAAATCTATCAATTGTTGCCTGAGCCTTACTAGCTTATCATTGTGTTCAGAACTTTCTTCCCTGTGATCCTGATCCGAGTCAACGAGCGAATTTTCAATCTCCCTGCTAGCCATGGCGAGCTTTGCTTTGGATCTGGTGAAGTATGGGTGACTAGCCAGAGTGTTGCAAACCTACCACTATTATCTGAAAGAACATGCTCATCAAAGACGACATCCGTTAGGATTAGGGCACACAACAAGCATGGGAATCACATTGGTAAAATTGCCCTAAATTCATGCTCATTTCTACCAACTTTTGAGGGTAGCGAGGTCATTTTAACGTCATCCAGATTTTTGTCTACACTATTTTTTTTATCTACACTTATTATTATTTTTTCGTATCCATCTCTGCTCTTTTCTTTTCTCTCGTTATCTACCTTTATTTTATCATTCTTTATGGCTTTTGTTTTTCTTTAAAAGAGGAAAAATAATGAAAAACAACGAAACAAAACGATTAGATCGAACCCAAAAGTAGGTTGCCTACGTATCATGTTGTACATGAATCAGATCTTGCGTAGTTCGGGCCGTCTTGCCAAAATGACCAATTAAACTCTTTTTCATTCTTTTGCTTGAAACTTTAAGAAGAAACGAAAATAACAATTTGTCAAAAGAATTGACGAACATTTTTTTGCATTTTTTACTTTTAAAATACCTATACAAAATGAAACCTATGATTATCAAAGAAAAATCTTTTGGGGTTTTCAATTTTGAATTTCATATGAAAATGAAACTTGAAACTATTAAAGGAAAATCTTTTTGTAGTTTTCTCTTGAAGATGTATATGAAACACCTACTCTAAATAAAGAGTGAAGAAAATCTTATTTTGAATTGTGGAATAAGATCAACCAAAAATAAAACCTACGACTATTAAGGATTTTTTTTGTTTTATTTTCTAAACATGTACGAAACACCTACTCTAGATGAAAAGTGAAGATTTTTTTTTTTGGATTTTTTTAAATAAGATCACCGAACCAACAATAGGCTGCCTACGTATCTCACTCCCGAAAGAGGAGAATCAGGGGTGCGTAGTTCGTCCAGTTTGGACAATTAACGATTAACTAATAAATTGACCCTAACTTAAGAGACACTACCAGAAACAAACGAAAAAACATTTTTTTTTTGGATTTTCAGCTAGACATTTTAACCAAGACTGACACCACCAATTGTGAAGAAAAATCTTTTTGGTATTTTTGTTTTTAATAAATAAGTAGAAAAAGGCAAACAAAACTCTTTTTTTTTTTCAATTTTTTTTTTGATTTTTTTTTTTGAATTTACGGTACTTTGAGAAGACAAATGTAAAACGTAAAAAGAATCTTTTTGAGTTTTTGGATCGTGAAGAACAAAATCCATAAAGAAATCTAAAATAAACTACGACATTCCTCTTTTTTTTTTTCATTCTTTTCGACTCACTTTTTCTATTATATATTTTTTTTCTTCTCTTTTTTTTTCGTTTTTGCCTACGCACTTTACTCCTAAAATTTTAATTTTTTTTTTTTTTACAAAAATCAGTCCGTCAAATGACCACGTTATCCTTAAAAATGCAACAGTTTGCACGTAGGGATTTTTTAGAGGGGAGTCTCCTACAAAGGGCCATGTGGGTCCCGCTAGGTTCAGTATGATGCACATAAGCATGACCTAAAGGCTGACCTACGTTGTGGTTTACTAACAAGGCTGTTCGGGGGAGCGTATGGTCGATAGTGGCTGCTTTGCTTTCCACCTACTGCATAACACCGACGGCTCCCCCCCTAAAATAAGGGTGACTCAACTAGAGGTTGTGTACAACACGTGTACTGCGGACTTGTTGCAGAAAGAAGACTGGGGGTGGACTCATGATGACAGATATAAAAGTGGTAACACATAGGATAAATAATATAAACAAAGAGCACGAAAAACACACAAAAGTGAAAACAATAACACAAAACAAAATCACAAAACAAGCTTATACACTCGTAATGCCAAATAAAGCCGATACGACTCCAAAAATAGCTCGAATTCTGAAAACTTGTCATTGTCCCCAGCCGAGTCGCCAGAAGCTGTCACATCCCTTTTTCCACGTACTTCAAAAAATGAGTATATTTTAAAGTTCGAAAGAGTTTTATTATTTAAGTGACAAGAAATGAAAATTTGTTTCGGAAAAGGATTATTTACATTTTTTATTCAGAGTCGCCACTTGGCATAAACCGGTGTGCCAAGTCACCTTTGGAAAATCCTTTTTGAAACCATTTGACTCTTAAACTGGTTTGCGAACAGAGATTCCGGCTAAGGAATTCTGTTGACCGAGGGGAAGGTGTTAGGCACCCCTCGATCCCGTGGTTCAACCACGGTCACTTGGTAGAGTGTATTCACTATTTTTTTTTTGGCATTATGAAATGTATAAACCACACAAAAGAACGCAAAATAATCAAACAATAAACAAAACAAAACAGCCCAAAAACGTAAAGTCTAGTCCAATTATACAGTCCGAAAAATAGAAAAAAATACAAATTATAAATCCTAGCCTAAACTAAATCTAGACTAAGCTCCAATGCCTTATCCGACGCCGCGGGCCTTCATCACGATCATTTTTCACCAACATGATACGTCAGGGCATTCCTCGGTGAATAAAGACAAGTGATCTTGGGGCATTCCCCGGCTAAATAAATACATTTGAATTAAACACGATAAACTAGAAAGAAACATTCACACGCACATTCCAACATCCAACGAAATACTTATTCCTAAATTTCGCCTACCCGAACCTACGATTGCCTACCCGCTTGACTTACCATGATACTATCACTAGATTGATAATTAGACGTGAAAGTAACAATAACGACGAATCAAAACAACCAAAAATCAAAATTAATCCTAATTCACTTTAACAAGTTTTAACTCGTGCCCCGAATTCCCTTTAAACCACATGATTAGTGCATGCTTCGATTTTTCAATCACATCTCATAATCCGAAACCAACATCAAACACAACACAAACAACGAAGATTCAAACCAAACACACAACAAATAAATCATCCACACCCACAACATCAATAACAAGTTAAAATAAATTAAAGATTCGGTTAGAAGAAATGGACCTCGATGAAACTAATCCTTGTCGATAATAAAGAAATCTGAAGACCAAAATACTCGATCGGAGAACCTCACAACGAAAACCTCCAAACTCGATATTGAATTCAACCGGACAGATCAAAAAACCACGACAAAAACCTCACGATGAATAATCCATAAGCCCAAATAAAACTCAAAAACAAACCAAGATCTCAAATTCAAAACTCCAAATCAACGATTTCCAACTATCCTTGCACGAAGAAATAAGAAATACCAGATGAACCGAGACTGAAATTATGAAAAATCGAGAAGACCCATACGCGAAATCTCGTCGGAGTCGATGGGACGAACTGCGGCTGGAGCTAGCCGACGCACCGCGGCCGGAGCAGCGATTGCTGGCGACGGAGCAGCAGCTGACTTGGCTTTCTTCTCCAGCGGCGATGGGGGGTTTTGTTGGTGACGGCGGCGGCAGATCTAGGCGGTGATGAGACAGATCTGGAAGGCGGAGAACGGAGCGGTGCCGGCGCTAGTTCGCCTGAGGGAAAGAGAGATCACGACCGAGAGAAGGCGGCGGTCAATTCGGGTCAGATCCCAGGCCGGTTGACGAAGTGGCGAGGGGAGAGAGACAGAGACGACGACGCTGTTGCTGCCGTTGTTGGTCGGACGGAGTGCGGCCGGTCATTGCTGGTGAGAAGTCGGTCGGGTCGGGTCAGATCCCTGGCCGGTTGACGGAGTGGCGAGGGGAGAGAGACAGAGACGACGGCGCTGTTGCCGTCGTCGTTGGTCGGACGGAGTGCGGCCGGTCGCCGGCAAAGTTTATTGGAGAGAGAGAGTGAGAGTCTAGAGAGAGAAAGAGCTGATTTTTTTTTTCTTTGTTACTGTTTCTTCCCTTATTTTGTGTGTATGTGGGTATATATATATATTGTATTTTTCTTTTTGAGTGCTTTCTTCTTGGCCAAGAAAAAAAAGAGAGGGGGGGGGGTAACGTGGGGTAGGGGTAAGGGGTAGGGTATGGGATGGTGAGGTGGTGATTTGTCACTTTTTTATTGGAGAGGGTTGTTAGGGTGTTAAAAGAATAAAAGTTTGTTAGGGATTTTGTTGAGAGTTATTTATTTTTTTTTTGTATTTTTTTGGTGGGATATAATCGCGTGGGTGAGGGTACATGATATGCTAAGGTAGAAATGAATAAAATCGAACTTCTAAGGGGGACAAAATTACGTGTCTACAAATTATAGGCGTAATTAGGGTAAGGGTTCATCGGAATTCCTTCATCGAAAAATTATACTGTACGTATAAGGTTGAGATTATATATATATATATATATATATATGAGATTATATATATATATATATATATATATATATATATTAGATATTAAATTTTAATGTCTTCTTCATATGTTTACTTCTTTATAATTCAAGTTTTCTTTATTAAAATTTATAATTCCGCCACTATTATTAACTTAGTTCCCTTTGACTATATGGTAAAGAAATTAAAATATATCCTATGTATATATGGCCTGAAGGAAATGACAGAAAACATTTGAATGACAAGTTCAATATTTTGTTTGATTTTTCACTAACAAACTATTTGGACTTGTGGAAAAATCCTTATTTATTTAATTTCCAACCTTCTAAGAAACTTCCTTAGGGATAATTTTCTAATATTAATCATACTCCAATAATTGAATGTTTTTTTTTTTTTTAAATGGGGTAGGGGAAGGGAAATGGGGGAGGAGATTACAATGTGAGGAATCGGACCCTCACCAACAAAATGGAAGTTCAGGTAACTAACCAACTAAGCTACTAAGATTCCCCCAATAATTGAATGGCCATTTGTGCTTTGTGTTGATTATAAGGAAACATATTTAAACTATCAATATGATTTATTTTAGCTAGTCAACAACAACGATATCATATCTGGTATACCAACATGGGTTGTGGTGCAGCGGATGAGGCTGCTCCACCCTTAACCAGATGTCGAAGGTTCGACCCTGGGCATGGAGAAAACTTTGTTGGGAGAACTTCGCCCCGAATGGGGCCCTACGTGGCGCGAATCCGGATTAGTCGAACTTCAATGTGGGTACCGGATACCGGATACCGGATGGGAAACCAAAAAAAAAAAGATATCATACCTGGTATAATTTCAAAAGTAGAATTTGAAGAAAATGACGTGTATGAAGTCTTATTCCTATTTTCATGAAGGTAGAGAGACTATTTTTCAGGGACGGACCAAGGTGCAAATATTGTTAGGTGCTCCAGTATCCATTAAATCCGATGCAAATCAGGTATAATAATATAAGAAATGCTTAAAAATAGGTATAAGATGGATAAAAGCACCCCTAAAACCAAGAATATAGCTGCGCGTTTTGGTTTTCAAGCGGAACCGTAAAGCTTTAGTTGTCAATATATATGCTCGAACCTCCCCGAGCACCCACAACCCCTAAATCCTGAATCCGCCACTGCTATTTCCGATAAACCCTCCACTGGAAACAAGGATTTTTAATCGTGGAAAATTAATTAAATATATCAAATGTCAAGAATATATATTAATCCCAACTTTATTTTCTTCATGTTAACATGCATGCATTCAACGCAAATCAACGCGGATCATTGTGTATATATCATTGAAGATTTAAAAACAAATGTACCATGAATTAACGACAAATTAAAATTCATAGCTAATTTATTATTTATTTGTTAGTAGTATGTGAACCAATCCATATAGATTAGCCTATATGTTGTCTTTCCATATTAAATGTCAAAATATAATGTTGATACATTTGACATATTTATCAGGTGGATTTTTAAAACATATTCAACAATTCAAAATTCTATTATAACTCATTTAATCGATTGACTTCAAAATATATCATATATATATATATATATGTGTGTGCGCGTAAGCTATGCTATATATTGATTAGGAAAAAATGTGCAAAAAATACTTGTACTTAGGAGAAATTTGCAGTTACGCACCATGAACTTTGCGGGGGTCCTATGACCCCTTAAACTAATTTTAACCGTATTTAACTGACATATATTTGCCCCTTATCAAATATTTTTCTCTTACGAGCTCAATGTGCGTGAAATATACGCAGTGGTCTAAGTGACAAATATATGTCACTTAAATACTATCTGTTATAACTCGTTTAATCGATTGACTTCGAAATATATCGTTTATATATATATATATACATATATATATATATATATATATATATATATCATGTCTAAGCTAATTAACTTATATATCGATTACATGCATGCATTTAATCTAAAGGGATACATTTAACTTACATGTCAAAGTTAATACATGCGGGCAAATAAATGTGAATTCAAAATTTGATATATTTATCTAGTGAATTTTCTTAATACATATCAATAATTCAAAGTTTATTGAAACCCATTTAATCGATTGAGTTCGAAATCTATCGTTTGTATTTGTAATATAGTGGATATTTTTAACATGTAGACAAATCACTTGGTTCATGCATGCATTCAATCTAAAGGGATTGTTTCTATCACTAGAGACTGAAAAAAATCTACTCGCACTCGATGCTTGTAAATAAATTTATAATTAAGCTAATTATAATGATTAAACATATATATCATGTATTTACTGATTTGATATAAGCACGAGTATATCTTCTCCCACTAGAAACAATCATTTATATAATACTAATGTTTTTTTCAATGTATCTCTTATCCTGTTGGAGTAATTAAATTTTTATTTTTACTTATTATTTTTGACAAATAAAGAACGAAGAATTTTTATTTTTCTATTTTACTCTTAATGTTAATTAATTTTTCTTTAAATTAATTGAAAAACACAATACTCAATAAATATTATTTAATAGGAATACTACGATAAAATAACTATGTCAATAATTATTTTTTTAATGACCACATAAATTAAAATGTGATAAGTAAAAATGAATGAAGAAGTAGTCTAATTTATAGCACTAAAAACATAGATTCTTGTGACCAACCAATATAATTATGAAATTTCTATAAATTATTATCAGGGCGGCTCTACACCTTTTAAAAAAAGGCGATCGATTAAGACCTCTAAATTTGAGGGGCTTCATTTTTTAAGTAATAATATATATCATGTGCGGAAATATAGAACTTTTATATATAATAAAAGTGTTATTAGAAGAAGTTTTATATATTTGGAGTATTTTATCTCGAGAATAGTTAAATGCACTAATCATATTACTAACTAAATAGAATTATTAAAAGAAAGCGAGTATATAATTTTTAAAATAAATTTTATTACAAAAATAATTTTCTTTTCTAAAATTTTAAGTCCTCCATTTAATTTTGTCCTTAGACCACTATCTTATTTGAGCCGCCCCTCATTATTACATTGAAAGCTACTGGCTTTGAAAAGAGTGGTTATTAGGTTTTTGACTAAACATAGTCTTTAATCTTGATCACATACAATGTTTAGGGACAATCATCAACATTATCAATAATTAAAAACAACATGCATAAGAATAATGTTTAAAAATTTGTTATATTCATCATTAATCATGAATGAAGAGATTTGTTTTATAGCTTAAGATAATTATGTCCAATTAAACTAATTAAGGTTGTATTAAGTATTTTTTTGTAGGTAAATTAGGGTGTATTTGGTATGAAGAAAAATGTTTTTCATGAAAAATATTTTTTGAAAATGTTATCTAGTAAAACAAGTGAATTTTTACTTATTTTCTTGTGCTTGGTACATAAGCTAAGAAAATATTATACTACAAAGATTTATAAATAATCTAGAAAAATACTACGAAAGGTAGGGTGGGGGTAGGGGTGCGGGGTGGTGGGGTGGGCCAGTGGCGGAACCACCTTTGCTCCAGGAGGTTCATCCGAATTCCCTTCAACGAAAAATTATACTGTTTTTATATTATTTTTACATGGTAAAAATATTTTTTATGCATATATAGTAGATGTTGAACCCCTTTCGATTAGTTTATATATATACTTCTGAACCTCCTTAATGAAAATCCTGACTCTACCACTAAAATGAGATGAAGATGGATGAACTGTGATGGAAGGTGGGGAGAATAGAATCAATGTGTAACACCACTTATAGAATTTGTTTTCCTTCTATAGTAGTCATTTTCTCATTCCTTCTATAGTAGTCATTTTCTCATCTAGAAGAAACTTATTTTTCTAAAGAAAATATTTTTAAAAATTAGACCAATTAAACATAAAAAAATTAAAAAATATTCTCCTCAACACACCATTAATAGTCTCCTAGAATATTTTTTTCCCTATAACTTTCTCATTCATTTTCCTTTTTTTCCTTATTTCCTTCATTTCCAATTCCAAAAAGCAGGAAATAGTTTTAAATGGGCTACTCTTAAATTAAATAATATAAATATACATCTTAATTTATCATATTTACATAAATTTCCACCATTACAAAGTAATTACAAATTTTTTTACTAATTATGTACCCTTAGTTGGATGTATTGGAAGCAAATTATCTATCTCGACAGACCCAAAATCAAAAAAAGAATATCGGAAGCTAATTAAACATCTTACCAAGGAAAATATGTATCTTCATTAGATGTATTATGTATCTCGACAGACCCAAAATAGAAAAAAATAAATTGGAAGCTAATTATATATCTTGACAAATAAAAAATATATCTTAATTGGATGTATCTGGAGCTAATTATGTATCTCGACAAATCCAAAATCAATTTTTTTAATAATTATGTAAAAAGTCAAAATCTTCTTTAATTAAGTTCCAAACAGTTGGAATTTATGTTGTTTGCCCTTTTATGGAACAATCATAATATCAATAGAATTTATATGTAATTTAGCAAAATATTATGAATTTTTATTATGCATAATATTATATAATAGTATTTATTGAAATATATTACCTAATATTTTATGATTTAGGGGGTATATCTTCAATTCATTTCCTTCTTGTCCCTCTTAATAGCATTGATGGAACTAGTAATTAAGTAGCTTATATATGTTTAATTATTATTAAACAAGAAATTTACTTTATTGCTTATATTTCACCACTTTATTTATTTTTACTCACATAAAGATACACACTTAATAACTATTATACGCCAAATTTAGGAATTAGGCTTATTTTCAATATAGTTATAGACATTGTTTTGTATATTTCTATTTTGCTTTCTCATTTTTAAAAGTTTGTATCAATTTTTTTTTTTTTTCCATGAGTTGAGGATCTATCGAAAATATATTCTCTACCTTATAAATATAATATAGGAGTAAGGTTTGTGTTTCATACTACCCTCCTTGAAGGCTCAAACCCATGACCCCCACAAAGTTCAGACATGTTACAATAAATTTGTTCAAAGTTTAGATATATTTGAAAGCATTTTTCCTAAAAAATATAATCAATCAAATATTATGATGAAGTGCTATAAACATTCCTCCATCTTTAATCAGAAGTTCAGTTTTGACTCCTAAATGCTGTGTCGCCTTTGATAAATTTAAAACATCACCTTGTGACATGAATAATTCCTTGTTGACATTGATGAGTGGTTGGGAGATCGATGAAATTTTCACGTTACAGGAATTTTAAGTTTGAATTTTGAAAATGGAGAAGTTTTTTGATGTGATATATTTTCCACTTTAACGAGCCTACACAATGAATATGAGGAAAGTGGACACATTAAACATTTTAGAAAATCAATTTCAAACATATGCGACTGAAGTTGTAATAATTTTGGTGTTAGAAGTTACAAATCTTATTTGAGGGGGTAAGTGCACATATAGCCAATTTTGGAACTCCCATTTAAGACATAGCAGACGTTTTATAAAATTCTTTTTCAACGTTAGCTACTATAAAATCAACTTCAAACATATGCGACTGAAATTATAAAAAATTGCATATGAGGTTAAAAATTTTATCAGAGGGGAAATTGCACATATAGCCAATTTTGGGGGCAAGTGCACATATAGCTAATTTTGGGACTTCCATTTAATGCATAGTCAAAGTTTTATAAATTCTTTTGTGATGTTAGCTACAACCAATTTTGGGGGCAAGTGCACATATAGACAATTTTGGGACTTTCATTTAAGGAGTAGCCAAAGTTTTATAAATTTTTGTGTGACGTTAGACACTATAAAATCAACTTCAAACATATGCGATTGAAATTATAAAAAATTGCATATGATGCTACAAATTTTATCAGAGGTGGAATTGCACATATAGCCACTTTTGGGGGCAAGTGCACATATAGCCAATTTTGGGACTTCCATTTAAAGCATAACCGATGTTTTGTAAATTCTTTTGTGGCGATTTAGCTACAACCAACTTTGGAGGCAAGTGCACATATAGCCAATTTTGGGACTTCCATTTAAGGTATAGCCAAAGTTTTATAAATTTTTGTGTGACGTTAACCACTATAAAATCAACTTCACACATATGCGATTGAAATTATAAAAATTTGCATATGACGCTACAAATTTTATCAGAGGGGAAATTGTACATATAGCCACTTTTGGGTGCAAGTGCACATATAGCTAATTTTGGGACTTCCATTTAAGGAATAGTCAAAGTTTTATAAATTCTTTTGTGACGTTAGCTACAACCAATTTTGGGGGCAAATTTTGGGACTTTCATTTAAGGCATGGCCAAAGTTTTATAAATTCTTCTATGATGTTAGCTACTATAAAATCAACTTCAGTCATATGCGACTGAAATTATAAAATTAGCATATGAAGCTACAAATTTTAGTAGAGGGGTAATTGCACATATAGCCAATTTTGGGACTCCTACTGTCGATATTTCATAAGAGTTTTGTAACTTTATCTAGTTAGTCGCTTTAGAATCAACTTCAAAACATACGCGATTGTATTCACAAAATTGTACATTTGAAATTATAAATTTTATCTGCACTTGACATAACATATATTGTTTCTTGTTTTTATATTATGTTTTTTTTTTCTTGAGCCAGAGGTCTGTCGAAAACAACTTTGATATAGTGATACAGATTATATACACTTTCTTTTCCCAGACCCTATTTTGTTGGAATATACTGGTATCGTTGTTGTTGACATAGTGTGGACTTATGAATGCAACAACAACATACCCAGTGTATTCCCACAAAGTGGGCAGGAGAGGAGCCACCTTTAGCTCAGGGATTCATCTGAACCCCCTTCGACGAAAACTTATACTATTTATAAGTGATTAAAATTATCTTTTGTGTATATATAGTTGACGTTGAACCCCCTTTGGCTAATTCGTATGTTTACTTCTGAACCACCTTAGTAAAAATCCTGACTTCGCCACTGAAAGTGGGGTCTGAAAAGGATGAAGTGTACGTAGTTCATTCCTCTAACTCAGATGAAGTAGAGAGACTGTTTTCAATGGACCCCTGACTCAGGATAGATAACAGTATAACAAACAAAAAACCATAAAAATAAACAACAAAATGGGATAACATATCGCTAGATAATAAAAGAAACAAGACACAAACAAAGTAATACTATAAACTATCTATTCGAGATCACAAACATCATTATAACACTACGAACAAGAGATACACGCACCACTTATGCATGCAAGCAAACTTCAAATATTTTTCTCTCATTGACATTAATAAATTTTTTCTTTATATATGGACTGCTATGGTATGCTTTGTCAAAAACACTAGCAGAGAAAACAGCATAGGCATTAGCAATGGATAGAGGCATAAACATGGTGTCAATCAACTCAGGATTTTCTCTTTTTGCCTTAGCCAGAGGTCTATCAAAAATAATTTTGATATAGTGGTATGGATTATGTACACTTGCCTTTCTCAGACCCCACTTTATTGAAATATTCTAGTATCGTTGTTGTTGACATGATGCGCACTTACGCATGCAACAACAAAAACATACCCAGTGTATTTTCACAATGTGGAATCTGGGAAGGGTAAAGTATTTGCAGTCCCTATCACTACCTCTGATGAAGTAGAGAGATTGTTTTCGATAGACCTACAAGTTAGGATAGATAACAGTACAACAAACAAATGCAACAACAACAACATATCCAATGTATTCCCACAAAGTGGGGTTTGAGAAGGATAAAGTGTACGCACTCCATACCACCACCTCAAATGAAGTGAAAGTCTATTTCCGATAGAACCTTGAGTTAGGACAGATAACAGTATAACAAATAAACAATAAATGGGATAACACACTGCTAGATAATAAAAGAAACTAGACACCGACAGAGTAATACTATAAACTATCTATTCGATATCACAAACATCATCAAAACACTACGAACAAGAAATTACACATGCACACCACCTATGCATCCAACAACAACAACATACCCAGTGTATTCCCATAAAGTGGGGGTCTGGGGAGGGTAAAATGTACGCACTCCATATCATTACCTTAAATGAAGTAGAGAGTCCGTTTCTTTAGGACCCAACTTACGATAGATAACGGTATAACAAATAAACAACAAAATGGGATAACACGCTGCTAGATAATAAAAGAAATTAAACAAGACTCCGACAGAGTAATACTATAAACTATCTATTCGAGATCACAAACATCATCATAACACTACAAACAAAAATCTACGATATTTTTCTCTCATTGACATTAATAAATTTTGCTTTATATATGGACAGTTATGGCATGCTTTGTCAAAAACACTAGCAGAGAAAACAACATAGGTATTAGCAATGGATAGAGGCATAAACATGGTGTCAATCAACTCAGGATTTTCTCTTTTTGCCATAGCCAGAGTTCTATCAAAAACAATTTTGATATAGTGGTACGGATTATATGTACACTTGCCTTTCTCAGACCCCACTTTATTGAAATATTCTAGTATCGTTGTTGTTGACATAATGCGCACTTACGCATGCAACAACAAAAACATACCCAGTGTATTTCCACAATGTGGAATCTGGGGAGGGTAAAGTATTTGCAGTCCCTATCACTACCTCTGATGAAGTAGAGAGATTATTTTCAATAGACCTACGGGTTAGGATAGATAACAGTACAACAAACAAATGCAACAACAACAACATATCCAATGTATTCCCACAAAGTGGGGTTTGAGAAGGATAAAGTGTACGCACTCCATACCACCACCTCAAATGAAGTGAAAGTCTATTTCCGATAGAACCTTGAGTTAGGACAGATAACAGTATAACAAATAAACAATAAATGGGATAACACACTGCTAGATAATAAAAGAAACTAGACACCGACAGAGTAATACTATAAACTATCTATTCGATATCACAAACATCATCAAAACACTACGAACAAGAAATTACACATGCACACCACCTATGCATCCAACAACAACAACATACCCAGTGTATTCCCATAAAGTGGGGGTCTGGGGAGGGTAAAATGTACGCACTCCATATCATTACCTTAAATGAAGTAGAGAGTCCGTTTCTTTAGGACCCAACTTACGATAGATAACGGTATAACAAATAAACAACAAAATGGGATAACACGCTGCTAGATAATAAAAGAAATTAAACAAGACTCCGACAGAGTAATACTATAAACTATCTATTCGAGATCACAAACATCATCATAACACTACAAACAAAAATCTACGATATTTTTCTCTCATTGACATTAATAAATTTTGCTTTATATATGGACAGTTATGGCATGCTTTGTCAAAAACACTAGCAGAGAAAACAACATAGGTATTAGCAATGGATAGAGGCATAAACATGGTGTCAATCAACTCAGGATTTTCTCTTTTTGCCATAGCCAGAGTTCTATCAAAAACAATTTTGATATAGTGGTACGGATTATATGTACACTTGCCTTTCTCAGAACCCACTTTATTAAAATATTCTAGTATCGTTGTTGTTGACATAATGCGCACTTACGCATGCAACAACAAAAACATACCCAGTGTATTTCCACAATGTGGAATCTGGGGAGGGTAAAGTATTTGCAGTCCCTATCACTACCTCTGATGAAGTAGAGAGATTATTTTCAATAGACCTACGGATTAGGATAGATAACAGTACAACAAACAAATGCAACAACAACAACATATCCAATGTATTCCCACAAAGTGGGGTTTGAGAAGGATAAAGTGTACGCACTCCATACCACCACTTCAAATGAAGTGGAAGTCTGTTTCCGATAGAACACTGAGTCAGGACAGATAACAGTATAACAAATAAACAATAAATGGGATAACACACTGCTAGATAATAAAAGAAACTAGATACCGACAGAGTAATACTATAAATTATCTATTCGAGATCACAAACATCATCAAAACACTACGAACAAGAAATTACACATGCACACCACCTATGCATCCAACAACAACAACATACCCAGTGTATTCCCATAAAGTGGGGGTCTGGGGAGGGTAAAATGTACGCACTCCATATCATTACCTTAAATGAAGTAGAGAGTTCGTTTCTTTAGGACCCAACTTACGATAGATAACAGTATAACAAATAAACAACAAAATGGGATAACACACTGCTAGATAATAAAAAAAATTAAACAAGACACCGACAGAGTAATACTATGAACTATCTATTCGAGATCACAAACATCATCATAACACTACAAACGAAAAACTACGATATTTTCCTCTCATTGACATTAATAAATTTTGCTTATTCATGGATAGTTATGACATGCCTTGTCAAAAACACTAGCAGAGAAAACAGCATAGGCATTACCAATGGATAGAGGCATAGAGGCACAAACATAGTGTCAATCAACTCAGGATTATTAATGGATTATGATTTAAACATTACAATCCTTATTTTAAAGGAGCTAATTAAAGAGATGTATGAAAATGGAATTTTTGTGATTATATTGTTGATCTTGATTACTTGATGGATGCACACATTTGTGTTTATGAAGATGTCTTAAGTTTTGGTAGATATTGTGTTTTAATCACACCATTAACACAACTAATGATGCACTTAATCTTGCCAACAAGTTGTCACCTTGGCCTTCTCCTCCTCTAAGGTATTATATCTCTCTTTTTTCCCTCATTAGAATTATATGTACTTTTCGCGCTTCAATTTGTCTGTTTTACTTTGTTTTAATTTATTTTAAAAAAATAGAATGTTTTTTTTATTGGCAATTCTTTAATTTTAACTTTCCACATATTTAAGAACACTAGATTAAAGGATATTCTAGTATATTCCAAATATATACTCCTTATGTGTGTCGCCTTTTGACCGGACACGAAGTTTAAGAAATAAGTAATGACTTTGTTAAATGTACAAAATTTGTCCTCTTAAAGTTACTTTAATATGTACTTTTTAGCTGTGTTTCTTACTCTCCTCGTTTCGTATTAGTTAGTCTTTATGGACTTGACACCCTCATTAAGAAAATATTAATTAAGTGCTTATTTTACCAAATTAGCCTTATTAATTATGTTTTGAAAGTATAAATGTGAATTATACACTTTATTTAGTAATTAAATAATAGGGATAATCTTGAAAGAACATAATAAAATTCTCTTGATTTCATAAATGAAACAACTAAATTGAAACAAATATTTTTAGCAAGAAGATCAATTAATACGAAATGGAGGGAGTATTAAGTGAGAGAGTATTAAGTAAGACTAATTGTTACCAAATAAGGAAATGTCACATTCTTTTTGCGACAGACCAAAAAAAAAATGACGACACATAAAATGAGACGGAGAAAGTATTTACTTTCAAAACCACAAGATTCAAAAGTCATACTCTCTTGTCTTATATTAGTTCTCCGCTCATAAATAAGATGGGAAGTTTTACTAATTTACCCTTTATCCATTTCTTTGAAAAAGATTTTTCTTTTTGAAACTTATAAACTTATTTAGGCTTTTAAAAAATATTACTTGCACAAGTAAAATGATCTTTTTTTTTTTTTAATTAAAACGAGCCAATAATTTGAGACAATTGTTTATAATAATAAGATGTAGAATTAATCTAAGATGGAGGAAATATTTTACTTTTTAAAACTTCATACTAAATCAAATTGAGGATTGAAACTACAAAATTCAAGTATATCCTACAATCTACATTATATATATTTGTGTTCAATTTCTAGAATGTGGTATATTCTACAATCTACATTATATATACTTGTGTTCAATTTTTAGAATTTCAATTTTTTTTTTTTTTTGGTAATTAAGTAATTTTATTAATCACTAAAATGAGCGGTCATTACAATCCAGTAGTTGGTTATACACATCCAACTATCTCTCAACTGAATATCAAAACTAGACTACCAAGAGCTCCTAAAGCAACATTCAATACACTAGCGTTTGGATAATGGGTTGCATTTTTTTTTTTGGGCGGGGGCGGGGGGGGGGGGGGGGGGGGGTAGCTCGTACACAAGAGATTTTTCCATGAAACTTCAGGTCTGGGATCAAGCTGATGCAAGTAAATTTTTCCGATCATGCCCTTATTTACTTGCTGTAAGGTTACTGCAGGCAACACTGCTCTAGCTTCAAATATCTTTCGGACCATCCAGCTAGCTTGATTAGTCACTGTAGCATTCTCTACAGGCTGATTTTTAATATAGTATGTATGAATCAATTTGATCCACAATTTGTCCTTCTTATGCGCAATGTCCCACCAGAGTTTTACCACTGCAGCTCGATTCCATAAGTACATATATTTGTTATCTTAAGGCCACCTTTACGCATAGAAGTACACACTTTGTCCCACACAACAAGGTCCTTCTTGGTGATGGATCTACTTCCAGATCATAGGTATCTCCGACAGTGTGCTTCAATCAGTTGAATAACATTTGTTGGGATAATAATAAACAATTGCGCCTAGAAAGCCTGCATTCCAAACAACACTGACTGTATTAGTTGGACTCTTCCTGCATATGACAGTTTTTTTGCTGTTCAAGAGGAACCCCGAGATACTTAAACGGCATTTCTCCTACCGTGAACCCCAAGTGTTCTGTGATACTGGCCCTTACTCTTTATTCAAGTTTTGCTTGCAAGCCTGATGCCTCAGAGAAAGTATTGAAACAGTTGAACAACTTAGTCATGGACTATAAATCTTCCCTGGTGAATAAAAATTGGTCATCTGCAAAACACAAATAGTTAATTAATATATATGGTCGATTTCGTAATAAATCAAATAAATAGCTATTTTTATCTTGACTAACTCTTTTTTTTTTTTTTATTTGATAGTTTTGAGAAGGATACAAGAATAATCCGACAGAGGGTAAGCAACAATAAATTGAACAAACTCATGATTGACTTTAGAAGATCATCAGAGAAAGACCTTTTGGAATAAGCTATGTATTAAATTTGATATAAATATATGTTACGATGTATTATGTGATTCTAAAGTTTTGTAATTTATATGTATCAAACACAATTACACAAATACTTTTGAAAATATATAAGAGCTATTAAAATACATCTAAAATTTTAAAAAAAAATTTCCATGTTTACTTTTACTTGTCGATTACGTTTCACTTTATGAAAGTCAATTTGGCTAAACTTCAATGTTAAAATTCAAAATTTAGATATTCAAAAACTATACGAAAAATGTTATAACTTATAAGTTGCTATCTTTCTCATATGGTTAATATGACGAAAAAATACACCTTAAAATGTTGGTCAAAGAACGTGTAGCTTAATTTTTGAGAAACAAAATATGACTAGTAAAAGTGAACCAAGGGAGTACAATACCACTACATTTTATCTCGATTTAATAAGACAATGTGAGAAAATCCAATTTAATTAATAAAGTATATGAATTTGATGATAGCAAAGCATGAGTAAATTGACCAGTTCAAGAGATAAAATATAACCATAGATCCTACATTTGCTCATTCGTCCACAAGACTAGTTAAAAACTAAACAAAAAAAAAGAAAGATTTAATTCTTATCATTTTTTTTTTCTGTTTTCTGAATATTGGTAATTTTTTTTTTTTTTTTGCTGACCATACAAAATTAAAATAATTTAAGGCATGATTTATGGATCTCGCAGAACTAAAATAACTTTTTTGATTTGCTTTTTTCCACTGGCAATGTCGAGTAGCTCCGTACAGAATTCATCATCACAATCATCACCACCATTACCGTATTCTGCTCCACCATCATCATTAATTATCACATTTATAGTTTTTATATGTATTTTTCTTATTCTTTTCACCATTTTCTTTTGTAGATGCTTCATGCAACATCTACTACAATCATGGCATATTACTACTACAAAAAATTATAAAGGTCTTGATAAATCAATTATTAAATCATTTCCAATATTCATTTATTCAAGTGTACAAGATTATGGTGAGGGTAAATTTGGAATTGAATGTGCTATTTGTTTAGTAGAATTTGTTGACAAAAGCTTGATTCGTTTGTTGACATGTGACCATGTTTTTCATCAAGAATGTATTGACCATTGGCTTAAATCCAACAAGACATGCCCCGTATGCCGCGCAAGCCTCGATCAGACAGTCCAGTGCACTAAGCATCATCATCCATCGTGCACGGGGTCAGCAGATGATCCAATGCATGGCACGATCAACGAGGATGAGTCATCAGAAAGTACGCGCAACACAGAAACCAACAATGACAACAACAACACCAATAATGATGAAAAAGGATCCAATAGTGGAGCGGCAACGATGACCATGAAGAGAATTGAGCGTGCTGAATTACGAGAGAATGTTGAAAAGTTTACGAGATCGCGATCCACGGGACACTCCATAATAATTATTAGGGAAAATGAAGATAGATTTACTTTGAGATTGCCTCAACATGTGAAGGCAAAATTTATGAAGGGGAATAACAATAACACAATGATCAAAAGTTGCATCAATTTGGGAGAAATCAAAAGCAAAACTACAAGTGGAAAGTTTAGGTTTGGTGAACTTTTAAAATTATCTAGTTTTTTTGACAAATTATGAAATATTATTTTTTCCTTTTTAAAATTAGATTGCCATTTTTTGCAATTCTCTTCTAAATAATGATATCATAGATATTAGACAAATCTAGAAAAGAATTTTTACTCTTGATTTGTATATATCACAATAAATTTAGTAAACATTAGTAAATATTTGATTATGAATTCAATTGTTATTATATCTTAACTCGAAATTTCTGTAGGAATACATACTATTTCTATTGGTTTATTATATTATTATCACATAACCAACAGATTAGAGCCTATGTAATTTTTTGAAATTGATGCTCTAATCCAGATCTGTCGATTTGTCGTAACATTTTATATATATATATATATATATATATATATATATATATATATTGTTTTTTATTTATATACATGGTGTGTATACTAATTACAAGGCTCGATTTCATGTACAATTGATTTCTGTATTCTAAATCTAGACCTCTCAGAAAATGTTATTCCATCTTTGCTCGATAATTGTTATCAATGTTTCTATTTTTTTTTTTAATTTTAAAATGCTCTTTTTAATGCTCACCTAGAAATCTCATGCTCATATAAATTTATTAATTGCCCAATGTTATTTCTCACAAGTAGTTACTTTCTCCGTCTCATATTAGTTAACATGTTTATCTTTTATACAACCTCAAGGAGAAATTAATAAGGAATTCAAATTGAAATTTATAAGAGATATTGCACATATAAAGTCATATTTGATGAATCATTTGTTTGCAATACATTACCTTGAATAATATTATAAGAATTTTATCTATTAATATAAAGAATTGTGTTATTTAATTTAACGTTCTAAAATATTTCTTGTCAAAGCTAGATAGGTGAATTATCTTGATTGTTCTAAAATATTTCTTGTCAAAGCTAGATAGGTGAATTATCTTGATTGTCCACATTTCCCCCCCTTTTTTTTTTAATGTAATTCTTAGTATGCTGGAAAAGGTTTATCTTAATTGCACAGATATTACTCCCTTGTTCATTTTTATTGTTTATTATATTAAAATAGATATTCATTTTTATTTATTCCATGTAACAAATTAAGAGATAATTTATCAGTAGATTCTTAATTAATTCTTTAGTATTAACTATAGTCATTTCTTAATACATTATGATTGTTTGTTAATCCTTGTTTTAACCAATTTAAGGATTAGCTACCCTTAGAATATATTCATTGTCGACCTTGTGATCTCGAGGGGGGGGAGGGGGAATAGGAAGATAAAACATGGGGATAAGCAAGGTAAGGTTCATAGTCTTTTATAAAATAAGGATTTCGAATTAGCATCTAGGACAGAGATGTACCTAGAAGCGTTGATTAAAACGTAGTAATGATGTAGTTGTAATATCCATATTAGGTAAAAGATTAGAAGTCGGGAGACCATGATCATGCGATTAACCCTATGAATCAACAAACAAGATAAGCAATTTAACGAATAAAGTTCAATAATGTAGTATGATAGTTCATAAGCCTTAACCCTAGGCTTCTATCCATTGATTATCCTAAGTCATTACTTTTCCGCATTAGTTTAGTTTACTTTTTATCTTACAATTACAAAACTTTATTGTTTACTTTTTCTCAATCATTAAACTAGAATTGGATAGTTGGCGAAACCAAGTCCCTATGGGATCGATACTTGGCTTCTTGAAGGCCACTTTACTAATTGGTAGATCACGTACACTTGCATGTGCGTTTGAGCGCTGTCAGCCATATTCTCCAATAAGACAATAACCCCTAATCATACAAATATCTATAGGATTAATCATATCAATAGTACAAGTCTTTAATCATACTCGGGAATCATACCGTATTCCCATGTATAAGTCATAAATCATACTTATAAATCCTGTAATTAGCCAAACATAAAGATAAGTCATTTGAAATACTCGAAATTCATATTCGTCCTTCCATACTTAACTAACATACTTAATAATTTTATTCAACCCTCTCAAGTGTCAACCTACTATTTGAAGATTTTATATACGCAACGAGTCTGAAATATTATCACAAATCTTAACCTAAGATGGGTCAGAGGGGCCCATTCCTAATCCTCAAAAATTCTCTTAGGCAATTTATTCCCAAGACTAGGATAAGATATCTAAGATCATTCCAATATTTCAAGAAAACCATTATTAGCCCTAAGAATGTGATTCCTCCCCAACCGTGATTAACCCAAACGATCTTACCTAGGACCATAGCTACTAAGGCAATCCCCTTAACTCAAGCAATTTTGAACAACTCTACCCTAGCAAGAGTAGCTAGAAAATTTCACCTACCTTAAGTAATTTAAGATATTACTAATTACAAAACATGAAGTCCAATTTACCTAAGCCATGACTAACAACCCTAACTATTCTATATCTAAGGATTAAAGGTAGCCTACGAGTCTAATTAACACAAATATCTTTATTCCCACTTCAAACACCTAAATACCACCCCATATCTAGCATAATATCACAATTATACTATAAAATAGGTCAATATAAAGAGTAGGTACCCTAGCTTACCTGGGCGTCTGTAAGACCCGCAAAATCCTAAGGTTAATCCAGCTCTTTAAAGCTTATGAAAGGGGTCCCAGGCTCAGAAAAAAATTTAGCTAAGTATTCATACTTAGAGTTATTTTAACCTTCGTAAGTTGGAAATCCTATTTCACGACCCTTATGACCTTATAATATCGATTGTCCACATTTCCCTTTTTTTTTTTTTTGCAATTCTTAGTATGCTGGAAAAGGTTTATCTTAATTGCACAGATATTACTCCCTTGTTCATTTTTATTGTTTATTATATTAAAATAGATATTCATTTTTATTTATTCCATGTAACAAATAAAGAGATAATTTATCAGTCGATTCTTAATTAATTCTTTAATATTAACTATAGTCATTTCTTAATACATTTTTCAAAACGCTGCATTTATTATATTCAAAGAACGATATAACAAAATTATTATTCTATTTATTGCTTCTTAAATAGTATGTCAAGTTAATATTCAACAAATAAAAATAAACAATGGAGTATTACTTTATTTTGTTAATATTCAACAAGTAAAGATGTTATATTGAAAGAACGATATAACAAAGTTGTTTGTGAGTTTCTGTAAGATGTGCCAATTATATAGGCATAGTTTGACATAAGTTTATGTGTTCAATAAGAACAATTCATGATTAAAATGTCTAAATTTATCATGATTAAGTAATTAAATTAAGTAAAATACATGTTAATTAATTATGATTATATTAAGTAACATGAACTCTAAATTCAAATATATAATATATATGTATTGACTTGATATATACAACAGATGCGTATAAGTTTTGAGTTAATTCAGCACCATTAATTTCATGACTTATTTTACCCCTCCCTAGTAGTTAAAAGAAGTTATTTTGATAAATTTTCGGCCTAACATAAGTTGTTTAGTAATTAAGTACACTTGGCCTATGACATGCCAGCATTAATTAGTCCGTAATCATTATTCTTTTAGGAATCAGATTAAGGAATTTAGTTTCAAAAATCTATAAATATAACCCCTATTTCATTTATCTTTGAATAACATCCCTCTATTCACAATTTTCTTTTTCTTCATCATCAAAAAACATAATATATACATACTAGTTTAAGTATATTTGCCTCGTGTATGTACGCCATTTTATTGAGTTCAAACATTACACTAAATAGGATATTTGTTTAAATAATAAAAATAATACAATAATTAAGTTCAACATCTTTTGGAGAATTTATTTAATTAAACCTAACCTTTACCAAAAACATTTCTCAAAACCGATTGATATTCATCTAACACATGCAAACTGCAACAAAATAATACTATAATAGAGACATCAAACAATATAATTAAATCTAACCTTTACACAAAATTTTTCTCAAAGTTGTTCGACACTTATCTATACCACCTGTAAACTACAACAAAATAATACGATACTAGATATCAAAATAATACAACTAAACTTTACCTTGACACAAAAAAATCTCAAAACAGATATATAAAAACAATACAATTAAACCTAACCTTTACCTAAAAAAATTTCTCAAAGTTGACCGATATTCATCTACCACCTGTAAATTCATCTACGACCTGTAAACTACGACAAAATAATACAATAGTGATCACAAAACTTCAGTTTTGATGAAAATAATTCTTGTCTGAGCAAAAATTTTGACACTAAAGAATAACTTGAATGAAAATAAAGAAGATAGATATACACATGTTGAATTCTATTATATTGACAAAAATAGTGAAGAAGTTGAGGGTTAGAAAATTAAGCATCCATCAATCTAGACATGTAGACACATAAAATTTATTGGATCAAATTCATATAAAATTTGATCCACATTTTATTGGGTTTAAACTTAAAATTTGATCCACATTTTATTGGGTTTAAACTTATTTTGGGCTTAAAAAAATAATAAGCCTATTGTATTCCTCATCAAGGTCCATCTCACCTTAAAGCCCAAACTCATCAAGTGTCGTGGCATTCCAGTCAAATCCAAGACCAATGAGATGCCGCCACATGTACAAATGATGTGGAAATCTCATTCAAATTCAACAACCAGTCAAAAGGCGTCAAGTGGCAAAGTGACATGTTTCGTCCAATCACAAGCAAGTAGGCCTACCCCATACAACTATAAATAGGGGAGTAACATAACATTCTAGGGAGGAAAAGAAAAAGGAGGACATTCTGCAAGCATTGGAGGAAGCTTCTGCATTGACTACACAACTCTTCAACGAATTGACTAACAAAGTTCTACCCGGAGATCAACTCGACAAGACGAAGTGCTGTCAGACAATTCCTGGAGATCCAAACATATTTCTAGGAGGCTCAAATCATCCTACATTCGAGAATCACGCTGCAAAGGTTCTCGAATCACGAAAAAACTTAGGAGAGAAGAAACAAGAGAATAACAAAATTGTACCCGCAAAATTCATTTATATAAAATTATTCTTTTGTTTATTTTATTTTTTGCTTGTAGTTAATTTTCAGCGTCGATGGAAATTTTTTGCGAACAAATTGGCACGCCCAGTGGAACCAGTTTTGCCCTTCATCTCTTCCTCCTAAAAGTCAAAGGAAATCACATATTCAACTCCTACAATGGACTTCAAAAAAATCAATGAAGTTTCATGCAAGAAGTCTACTACTGCCACGTCTACTGAGATCAAACTTGTTGGTTCCATCAATCGACGCAATCTCAACGCTTGTGCTTTGGATGGATCCCAATACTTCACCATTTTGAAAATGATAAAAAGAAGAAAATCTCAAATTTCGGCAGTAACTACAACCCCTGGGGGCAACTTTGCATCTATTTTATCAGATGAACCATTTGAAACTAGCTGCAACTTTGGAGAATCTGAAAACTTAATGAATTCTCCAACTTCAACGAAAGTCAACACCTTCATGGTTGATGCAATTGACTTGGACGAGAAGTTTGCAATGATGGAACAAACCATTGAAGCCTTGAAGAAGTCCGTTGATGAGAAAGATCATCAAATCGCCCGACTTATGAGCAAGTTAGATCTCTACAATCCTGGAGAGTCAAATTATAATCTAACACCGGGAGAAAAAGTTGATGGTGAATCTCTCATCAAGACAAGTAACAATTACTGCGATGATAGATTCGCTTCAGTGACTACTCTAACAGTTCAACAACTGCAAGATATGATTGCAAACACCATCAAAGCACAATATGACGGTCCATCACAAGGTTTCGTAGGATACTCAAAGTCATATTCTAAGCGAATCAAGGGTTTACCGATGCCAATTGGATATCAACCCTAAAGTTTCAACAATTTGATGGAAAGGAAAATCTAAGGCAACATATCGCTCATTTCGTTGAGACTTGTAGCAGTGCTGATACACATAGTGATCATATTGTCAAGCAGTTTGTTCACTCTTTGAAAGGAAACGCTTTTGATTGGTACACAGTGTCACACCCCTTTATGTACTCAAAAAAAAAAAAGATTTATGTTTTAAGGGTCGAAAAGGATTTTATTATTTAAGTGACAAGAAACAAAAATTTGTTTCGGAAAAGGATTATTTACATTTTTTATTCAGAGTCGCCACTTGGCATGATCCGGCGTGCCAAGTCACCTTTGGAAAATCCTTTTCGAAACCATTTGACTCTTAAACTGGCTTGCGAACAGAGACTCCGGCTAAGGAATTCTGTTGACCGAGGGGAAGGTGTTAGGCACCCCTCGATCCCATGGTTCAACCACGGTCGCTTGGTAGAGTGTATCAACTATTTTGGCATTACGAAATGTATAAATCACACAAAAGCACGCAAAATGATCAAACAAAACAAAACAATCCAAAATGTAAAGTCCAGTCCAATTATTACAACCCGAAATAAAAAGAGACTAAAAGTAAACCTACGCTAATCCTAAACTGATGCTCTACCCACCGCCTCGGGCCTTCACCACGAACATCCTCCGGGTACATGACACCTCGGGGCATTCCCCGGTGAATAAATATATACAAATACTTCGGGGCATTCCCCGGCCAAATGATACAAGTGATCCCTAAGCAATATAGCCAAGAACCATTCAATCATACAAATCGAATATTCCATCAATCCACAATCCCTAAATTCGCCTACCCGACCTATATTTCCTATCAAGCTTTTGAATTAAAATGATTCTATCAAATTTGTGCTTAATCCGAATTAAATAAAACGACAATGGTCCAAAATTTAACTACATTCAACTTTTTAACAACTTCTTATTCCCACCCCGAAATCCTTTTCCAAACAAAAATTAACACATGCTTTGACTATCAACTCAAATTTTTAACTAGGAATCCAAGATAAACAACATAGACCCAACGAGAATTAAAGCAGGATGATCCTACGAATTTCACGTGAATAACATCAAACATTCACCAACTCATCCAATTTCAAACATGCCCAATTCAACAAATTACGATAAAGAAGAGAGAATGAGTTAAAGAAATGGACCTTCCGATAATCGATTTCAGTTGGTAACAATATTAAAGAAGACCCGCACTTGGAATCTCGAATATAGAACCCCAATTGAGATGAATCCAACTTGGTATAGAGAAAAACTAATAAAACAACTTCAAAATCAGTGAGACAAACTTTGTTATACGAAACCCAACCAAGAACGACGACGCAATTTGATAACAACAACTCAAAATCCAATATCGACGATGAACCAAGAAATAAACGAACTCAAGACCCCCAACAAACAACCAGGAACCCAAAACCCAACGCAGATCGAGCTCCGGTGAGCTCCGGTGACGGCTAAAACAGTGATTCAAGATGGAAGCTGGCGCATTTTTGAATGTTTTCAGGCCAGATTCAACTGGAATCGACTAAAATAAATAGTTTCGGCTAGCCAGTCGACTACGAATAGTAAAAGAACGGTTGGGAGATGGCGGTGGTTCAAACGACACCTGGCTTTACTTTTTCGACGGCGGAGCCGGCTAGTCTGCTGGTGGTTGATTCACCGCAGCTAGCGGAGGCTGGTTATGTTGGAGTTTCGGTGGTAAGTGTTGCAGTGGTTGGTGGCAGTGCTAGTCGCTGATTTGGTTGGATTCTCGCTGGTGATGGCGACGCGGCGTGGTGGCTTAAGTCATCGTGGCTGCTGATGATGTGGCAGTCGAGGAAGAGAGGAAGAGAAGGATAGCCGATGCTGAGCTGGCCGGCTTCAACCATGGATGCCGATGGAGTTGTTTGGTTGGTCGTCGGCGAAGTTGGTTGAGAGAGAAAGTGAGAGTCTAGAGAGAAAGAGAGAGAGAGTTCGGTCCTTTTTTTGTGTATGCTGAGGTCCTCTTCTTACTTTTGTGTGTATGTGTGTATATATGAGGTGAGGATGGGTATTGGGGTTGGGCAGGTGGGGTAGGGTATGGGGCATGGGGTAGTGATGTGTTGTCCAAAATTGATAGGAGGGGTGGTTAATTTTGTTACAAAAGAATATTTGGGGATTAGGTTTGTTAGTGGGTTTGTTATTTTTGTATTTTTATGGGATATAATTATACAGGTGAGGGCACGTAGTAAGACAGGGATAAAAATGTGTAACTTGGGTCTTCGGGAGGGACAAAATTAGGTGTCTACAATGCCCCCTTTGAATGTAAACACGAAGTGTTTTCAGGCAAAGAAATAGACAGCGAGACCAAATTTTGACCCGACCATTATTTAAAGAAAGAAATAGAAGGAAGAAGGAAAACCGGGTCTTGACTTAAAACATCCTTCCCACCCAAGTTATGAAAGAATCAAGTCACGGGTATTTCAAAGGATTGGAAGAGAAGTGGACTATACCGAGTTGGAGAGTCGAGTGAGGTTCCGGTCTGAGGCTCTGTCATTACATCAAAATGAAAATTACAAGTTAAAACATTAATGAAATTACAAAAATCCTATCTATACAGCTTCTGTTGGCTTTTGACTCGACTTTTATCACCCTATTCTTCAGGCGGGCTCCTGACTTGCAATTTCTTCCAACTTGTTGCTTGGCTTTCAATTGCTTCTCTTTGTTGCTTGACTTTTCGTTTCTTCACCCTATTCTCCAGGCGGGCTCCTGATTTGCTGTACATCACCTTGTTGCCTGACTTTTCATTTCTTCACTCCGTTCTTCAGGCGGGCTCCTGACTTGTTATTTCATCACCCTATTCTTCAGGCGGGCTCCTGACTTGCTATTTCATCACCCTGTTCTTCAGGCGGGCTCCTGAAAGCCAAAATTAAAACTAGAACGAAAATTATCCCAAACAAAGATTATAGTAAAGTTGTATTTCATTTTTGAAAGCGTTGACCCATTTTCCAGAAGGTCCTGAACATAAAGTAAAATACCATTTTTCAGGAGGGTCCTGAGCAGAAAGTAAAATCCCAATTTTCAGGAGGGTCCTGAACAGAAAGTAAAATCTCATTTTTCAGGAGGGTCCTGAACAGAAAGTAAAATCCCATTTTTCAGGAGAGTCCTGAACAGAAAATAAAATCCTATTTTTTTCAGGAGGGTCCTGAACATAAAGTAAAATCCCATTTTTCAGGAGGGTCCTGAACTGAAAGTAAAATTCCATTTTTCAGGAGGGTCCTGAACATAAAGTAAAATCCTATTTTTCAGGAGGGTCCTGAACAGAAAATAAAATCCCATTTTTTCAGGAGGGTCTTGAACAGAAAGTAAAATCCCATTTTTTAGGAGGGTCCTGAATAGAAAGTAAAATCCCATTTTTCAAGAGGGTCCTGAACATAGAGTAAAATCCCATTTTTCAGGAGGGTCTTGAACAGAAAATAAAATCCCATTTTTTTCAAGAGGGTCCTGAACATAAAGTAAAATCCCATTTTTAGGAGGGTCCTGAACAGAAAGTAAAATCCCTTGGATGTGCATTTCCAATGATAGATGAATTAAGTGAAGCGAATTTGCCCCTATATCAACAAATAAAATTTATCAGTTAAAAACTTAGTGGCGGCTTGCGGATCTTAGCTTCTCAGGTATCTGCCCAGCACTCGTTCCTTTCACCTTTGTTCCAAATCGCTAACAGCCCTGTCTTGCCGCATCATCGTCCCGGATCCATATTGAGGGGAATGAGTTCTGACTCAAACAATGGGTTTTCCTTTTACCATGCCCCTGAGGTGTACTCTTTTCCCAAATTTGAATGCTTCCATGAATCCAATAGCCTGTCGGTTGATAGAATTCCTTTGTTTCGTGTTGAATTATGATCATATTTCTTTCCTGGCTGTTCCTTGGCTTTTCTCATATAATTGTAAAGACTAGTAGTAAATTTTGAAATCCTTTCTCGCTTGTTTTGTCACAGACTTGACTTAAAATGTAAAGAAATGATTGTGACTTTATTTTGGTAAATGGCATAAACAGACAAAAAGCATGAATATGTAAATGAAATAAAAGGGCAATGTCCCATATTTAAAAAGAAAGCTTATCTGAATATGACAACCAACTCCAATGAGTATAACATGCATTTTGGATTGAGCTACCTGATCTTCCTATCCAAACTCCCCATTTGTTGTTGAATTCGTGCCTTTTGCTGCTGAGCCGCTTCTTTAAATCCGTTGGACTCATACATCACATTCGACCAACGACATCTTAAAAGACTTTCGCCAACAAATCTCTTTCTTCTCACTTTTCACTTTTCTCTTGAACTCTCTATCGCCTTACGGTGCCCGTGAGGATTTTTACCAAAAGACTCTCTCATTTTTATTTCTCTACACTCACTATCGCCTTATGGTGCCTATAAAGGTTTTCACCAATAAGACTCTCTCATTTTCATTTTCTCTCAACTCACCATCGCCTTATAATGCCTGCAAGGGTTTTCACTAATAAGACTCTCTCATTTTCATTTCTTTCCTGATTTCTTATGCTGAGGGAGACAAGGGGTACTTCACAATGTATCATCATATCCATTGCATGCTTAGCCTTAACATTATCAAAAATTAATCTGAAGGACTTTCTTTGGTTATAACTTGGCTTTTGGTTAAGGTTAGAAAAGATGGTAAAAGGCTCAAACGATACTTGAAGTGGGGGTGGGACTTACAACTTTTGGAACTCAAAAAACACATTAACTCATGCCCCAGCTTTGTTAACTAGGTGAATCTTAGATCTTCATTTGGTTGGACCGATCCCGAAATAGGGCAGCCTACGTATCTCACTCCCGAGAGAGGAGAATCAAGTCGCACGTAGTTCCATCAGCTTGTTCTTTGTTTTGATTTGATTTTGATTGATGATGATTTTTTTTTCCGACTCTTTCTTTTATTTTTATTTTCTTGACATTTATCTTTGACTCTATTTTGATTCCAAAAGAAGGATATGAAAGAAAATTGGAAAAAAGCTCAAACGGATAAACAAAGGATGACACAATGTTTGGATAGAAGAATAAAATACCTTCATCATATCAATCTTCAAAAATGCAAGTACTAAACATGCAATAAAATCAACAAAGGATCAAATATCATACATAGTATCTTTTGACCGCATCAGCATTAACAGCCATTTCTGCCATTTTGCCTTCAATATCTGTCAAATATAGGGCTCCATTGAGTAACACTTTCTTCACAACGAAGGGACCTTGCCAATTAGGGGAGAACTTGCCTTTCGCTTCAACCTGGTGAGGAAGGATACATCTCAATACCAACTGAGCAACTTCAAAATTCCTGGGACGGACCTTTTTGTTATACGCTCGAGCCATCCTCCTCTGATACAACTGGCAATGACACACAGACGTTAGCCTTTTTTCCTCAATCAAACTCAAATGTTTCAGTCGGGTTTTTACCCATTCGTCATCATCAATCTCTGCTTCTACAATGACTCGAAGAGAGGAAATTTCAACTTCTGCAGGGATGACCGCTTCTGTCCCATACACTAATAAATATGGAGTTGCCCCTGTTGAAGTTTGAACAGTGGTGCGATAACCTAGCAATGCAAACGGCAACTTTTCATACCACTGTCTAGATCCTTGTACCATCTTTCGCAGTATCTTTTTTATATTCTTATTGGCGGCTTCAACAGCGCCATTGGCCTTTGGGCGGTATGGAGTAAAATTTCGATGTGCAATCTTAAACTGTAGACATACTTCTTGCATCAAATAACTATTGAGATCGGCAACATTGTCTGTAAGGATTATCTTAGGAATTCCAAATCTACAAATGATATTGGCATGAACAAAATCTACCACAACCTTCTGTGTCACTGAATTGAAAGTTACTGCTTCTACCCACTTTGTGAAGTAGTCAATGGCTACCAAAATGAACCTATGTCCATTTGATGCCTTCGGCTCAATCGATCCAATCACATCCATTCCCCAAGCCACGAACAGCCATGGAGCGTCCATTGCATGCAACTCAACAGGAGGAGAATGTATCAGATCACCATGTACCTGACATTGATGACACTTCCGAACAAATTGAATAGAATCCCTTTCCATAGTAAGCCAGTAATAACCTGCTCGAAGAATTTTCTTTGACAAAACATGAACGTTCATGTGTGACCCACATACTCTAGAGTGTATTTCAACCATGATTGCCGAGGCTTCTTTTGTATCTACACACCTTAAAAGTCCCAGATCTGGGGTTCTCTTATACAAAATTCCCCCACTTAAAAAAAATCCACTAGCCAAACGCCTAATAGTCCTCTTTTGATCGTTGGTGGCATATGCTGGGTATTCTTCTGACTGAATATACTGCTTGATATCCAAGAACCAGGGTTCTCCATCGAGCTCTTCTTCAACCGCATTACAGTAAGCATGCTGATTATGACTCTGTATATGCACTGGATCGATGTAGGCTTTATCAGAATGTTGGAGCATTGAAGACAGAATGGCTAAAGCATCATCAATTTCATTGCGAATCCTTGGAATATGCCTAGATTTTACTAACACAAATCGTTGACATAGCTCCTGCAAGCATTGTAGATACGGGATGAGCTTTAAATCTCTCGTCTCCCAATCGCCTTGAATTTGATGGATGAGCAAATCTGAATCTCCCAACACTAATAATTCTTGGACTCCCATATCAACAGCTAACCTCAAACCAAGAATGCAGGCTTCATACTCTGCCATATTGTTAGTACAGTAGAATCAAAGTTGTGCTGTTACTGAGAAATGTTGTCCCAATTTAGAGATAAGAACTGCACCTATTCCGACACTTTTCATATTGACAGCTCCATCGAAAAATGACCGCCAACCTGGATCAACATCTATAACGACTTCATCGACACACAACACTTCTTCGTCAAGAAAATATGTCTTTAATGGCTCGTACTCTTTATCGATGGGATTCTCAACAAGATGATCTGCCAAGGCTTGGGCTTTCATGGAGGTTCGAGTCACATCTACAATGTCGAACTCGGTAAGCAATATTTTCCACTTTGCCAATCGACTCGTTGGCATAGGCTTCTAAAAGATATACTTTAAAGGATCCATGCGGGAGATGAGATAGGTAGTATAAGATGAGAGATAATGCTTCAACTTCTGTGCTACCCAATTAGGGCACAACACGTCCTTTCAAGAATAGTATACCTGGCCTCATATGCGGTGAACTTCTTGCTAAGATAATAAATAGCTTGCTCGCTTTTGCCTGTGACATCATATTGACCCAGGACACAATCGAAAGAATTGTCCATGACTGATAAATATAAGATCAAAGGCCTACCAGGCTCCGGGGGTACCAGCAGGGGCGGATTTGACAAATATCTTTTGATTCGATCGAATGCTTACTGACATTATTCAGTCCATTTTACTGTAGCACTCTTTTTCAGCAACTTGAATATGGGCTCACAAGTGGTTGTGAGTTGAGCAATAAATCTGCTAATGTAGTTTAGTCTACCCAGAAAACTCATCACGTTCGTTCTATTCTTGGGCGGGGGCAAATCCTGAATGACTTTGATTTTTGAGGGATCCAATTCAATTCCCCGACGGCTGACTACAAACCCCAATATCTTTCTAGATGGAACTCCAAATACTTATTTTGTCGGGTTGAGTTTGAGATTATACCTGCGAAGCCTTTCAAAGAACTTTCTTAAATCTTTAACATGGTCGGCCTGACTTTTTGACTTAATAATAACATCATCCACGTAGACCTCAATCTCCTTATGCATTATATCATGAAACATAGTGGTCATGACTCTCATGTACGTTGCTCCAGTATTCTTCAAACCGAATGGCATCACTCGATAACAATAAGTTCCCCATGGTGTGATAAAAAATGTCTTCTCCGCATCTTCATCATCCATAATGATCTGGTGATATACGGCATAGCAATCCACAAAAGAGGCGACTTCGTGTTTAGCACAGTTGTATAACAAAATGTGAATGTTGGGCAGTGGAAAATCATCTTTCGGACTGGCTTTGTTCAAATCACGGTAATCAACACACACTCGAATTTTACCATCTTTCTTTGGTACGGGAACAACATTGGATAACCACATGGGATAGCGAGCTACTCGAATTACTTTGGCTTCAAGTTGTTTCATGATTTTCTCTTTAATTTTAATACTTACATCCGTTTTAAACTTCCTCAACTTCTGTTTGACAGGAGGGAACGTGGGATCAGTTGGCAATTTGTGAGCCACTAATTCAGTGGTTAAACCAGGCATATCATCATAAGACCATGCAAAAATATTCTTATAATCAATCAATGCTTAAATCATTCCATCTTTTAGCTGTGGCAAAACATGTACACTGATTTTAGTTTCCCTAACATCTTCTTGATCTCCTATATTTATTGGCTCAGTCTCATTCAAATTAGGTTCGGTTTGTCTTCAAACTGTTCCAACTTTTTGCTTATTTCTTCTAGTGCTTCTTCTTCATCATATTCCCCATCCTGCTTCATTACATCTTGATTAGTTTGGATTTTAAGATCAGGCTGAAAATTTTGCATGCATGTCATGTCATTAGAATCAGCATAAAGAGAACTGTGTAGGAAAGAAAAACAAAATATATTAGACACAAAACAAAAGGGACATTGTATTTCATTAAATAAAAGATAGAAGGGTTTAAACATAGATGCCAACATAACATAAACAAACTAAAATCCAAATTACAACCCTGAAATAACTCGGATAAATAGAAAGAAAAACAAAATAAACTACCAAAACTCCCTTCTGATGGGGAGAGGAGTGACTTCCTAATTATTGAGCCGGACAGCTGGACCTATGAATTAGACGTCTGCCATACTGGTACCTTCTCCTGCTTCGACCATATCAACTTCAATAAAAAGATTCTGAAAGTCATCAACCAATTCAACTTCAAATTCCATATGCTTCGTGACACCGCTCTTAACAAATGATTTACTAAGTAGTGGCATTGGGCGAGGGAGTGACCATGTTTTCTTTTTCCTTCCCTTGACTTTCTTCAGATCTTCAGCTGCAGGCTCAAATCCCAGACCAAACGTGCCCACGTTCTCACTCGAACTTATGGGATGAGCTATACCGTGCAGAGACGCTCCCAAACCCTTTCCTGGCTCAAATCTATATTTCCAAAGTTCACTCACCATCATGATAGAAGCAGAAGACAATTACGGTCCCGATATAGCCTGCCATTCAAGGATACGATTCACTGGCACTGTATCAAAAATTTGATAGACGAATGTCTCCTCTACGTTATTTGCTTTAATAAGAGACAAGGGAGAATCTTCGTAGGCTGACAAATCTCCTTCACCATGAATAACTACTTCTTGCCTGTCATGATCGAACTTAATCATTTGGTGCAGTGTAGATGCAACCGCCTTGGCCTTATGGATCCACGGCCTTCCCAACAACAGATTGTAAGAGGATTCTACATTCAATACTTAAAATTCTATGGCGAACTCAACAGGCCCTATGGTCAACATTAGTTCTATTTTGCCAATGGAATTTGATTTTGCACCATCGAAAGCCCTAACACATACATTATTGGGCCTGATTCTGTCAGCACCAATATTCAACTTCTGCAAAGTAGAAATAGGGCAAATATTTGTTCCTGAACCTCCATCAATCATAACATGAGTGACGTAGAAATCTTCACACTTCACTGTAATGTAAAGGCCCTGATTATGCCCTGTACCTTCAACAGGCAATTCATCATCAGAAAAGCTGATCCGATTGACCTCAAAGATTTTTCCAGCCATTTTCTCAAGTTGGTTGATTGTAATCTCCCTTGGAATATATGCTTCATTTAATACCTTCAGTAAAACATCACGATGCTCCTTGGAGTGCAACAACAAATATAAAAGGAAAATTTGAGTAGGGGTTTTCTTCAGCTGGTCTAATATTGAAACTCTGGCAATTTTATATTTTTCAAAAATTCTTTGGCTTCTTCTTCGGTGATAGGCTTTTTGATAGATGACGGTCCACTCACCGTTGTCTTGGACTTTCTTAAGCTTTCAGGCACGAAGCATCTTCCTGACCTAGTCAAACCCCCTACCTCATCTACATCTTCCACAACTTCTTTTTCATGATAGGTCATCACAGTCTACCCATAATTCCAGGGAGCCCTTTTCGTATCAACTATCGTAGGTTGGGTCACCAGTTTGAGGATAATAGGCGCTGCCAGTGCTCCTTTCACCGTCAAGATGGGCTGACTCAAAGCTCCCACCACTGTCAACTTAGGTTTATCCTGACTTGAATCAACATGCCTTCTGGTGCCTTATACTGTGATCAGGGGTTTCTTTGTGCTTTCTTGGGCTTTATCTTCTCTCATTCCTTCCCGGTTCAATGACATTGCTTTCAAAGACTCTGCTACATTCACCGATTTCTTCTCAGTGGTCTGTATCTTGACAATAGGCTTATAACCCCTCGAAGACTCTTTCCCATCATATATGAATTCTAACATATTGGCTTCAGCATGGGTTGGAAACAGATTCTGGTTAATGTTTGGACCCTCTGGGGCCTGGACCAGCATCTGATTTATGTCAATTAAATCTTGGACAACTCTCTTTAAATGCCAGTATTTCTCGATATCATGGCCTGGAATATCAGAACAGTATGCACACCTTAAAGAATAATTGAGATTCCTCAGCAGTGGATTTGAAAGCCTTCCTTGAATTGGGCTTAAAACCTTCAACTTTCTCAACCTATCAAACAAGCTAGCATATGACTCCCCAAGAGGTGTAAATTGGTTTTTGACTGCCTTCTCCTTCTTATACTCAGGCCTAGGCTGAAAACTGGGTCTGGAGGGGTTTTGGTAATTTGGTGGAGCGAATGGGCAATTTTGTGGAGCTTGCGCGCGCTATTGCGGGTAAGAAGGGGTTTGGGCATATGGTTGTGCGCTATATACTGGGTACGGGGGTGGTGGAATAGAATAGAAAGGATTTTGTGAAGCAAAGTAATGGTGGGGAGGAATATATGGAGCTTGGGCGTAGACTTGGGTTTGGGATTGGGGATAGGGGCGAGGTGGTCTTTTGGGATAGGAATGGGTTCCAGCTACAACAGTCGCCACGTCCTCTTTTTTCTTTTTACCTCCAAATGCGCCAGATTCACCTTGAATCGCTTGTGTGGTGGCTTTTAAAGCGGAAAAACTCACTATTCTGCCGGTCTTAATTCCGTCCTCTATCATCTCCCCCATTTTGAGGACTTCCATAAAAGACTTTCCCATTGCCGGAAGTAAATATTGAAAATAGGTCTCATCCTGCGCCTGAATGAAAACTTCTACCAACTTACTTTCTTTCATTGGAGGCTTTACCCTGGTGGCCTGTTCACGCCACCTTATCGCGTATTCCCTAAAACCTTCAGTGCTCTTTCTTTTCATGTTGACTAAGGATTTTTCGTTTCGAATCAGGTTGATGTTGTACTGAAAATGTTGAACAAATTCAGAAGCCAAATCATCCCAGCTGTTCTATTTATCAATGTCTCGATTGATAAACCATTCTGAGGCCAGATCTGAAAGACTCTCGCCAAAGAAGGCCATGGGCAGTTCTTTCTTTCCTTCTACAGCCCTCAACTGGTTGCAATAACGTCTTAAGTGTGCCACGGGATCACCATGTCCTGCATACTTCTTGAACTTAGGAATCTTAAAACCGGGGGGAAGGTTGATGTCTGGGAACATGCAAAGATCTTTATAGGAAATACTCCTATAATCTTCGATTCCTTGCAAATTTCTCATAGCTTGTTCTAAACTTTTCAATTTTTGGGTTATGATATCATGTTCCTCTGCTGCGACATGTTTCTCCGTAACAAATGGAAATGTAGGCGGCTGAGTGTACCCATACGATTCATTTATTTGCAAAGTAGGCTCAGGGGCATAATACTGACTATCTGAAACCTTCAGTATTGGCTCACTAGCAGACCTAGGAAGCCTTATTGTGGGACGCACAACATATATGGGAGTTTCATGTGGTGGCGGAGCCACGAATACCGGTGTGATTGGTGGCACTGGCTGAGAAGCTGGTCTTGATTGGAGAGCTGCCAAGGGCACACCAGAACTGCCAGGATAATAATGTCGCAGAGTGAATCCTGGCATATGCTCAGGTGACTCAGTAGGAGCAGAGAATTATGCCTGAGAGAGCGATGGACAATTAGAAATATTCCCAAGACCTTAAGGGAGTGAAGGAGGAGGCATTCCGCTGGCCCATGCCCGGTGTAAATCTATCAATTGTTGCCTGAGCCTTACTACCTCATCATTGCGTTCGGAACTTTCTTCCCTATGATCCTGATCTGGGTCAATGAGCGAATTTTCAATCTCCCTGCTAGCCATGGCGAGTTTGCTTTGGATCTAGTGAAGTATGGTTGACTAGCCAGAGTGCTGCAAACCTACCACTGTTATCTGAAAGAACATGCTCATCAAAGACGACATCCGTTAGGATTAGGGCACACAATAATCATGGGAATCACATTGGTAAAATTGTCCCAAATTCATGTTCATTTCTACCAGCTTTTGAGGGTAGCGAGGTCATTTTAACATCATCCTGATTTTTGTCTACACACAATTTTTTTTATCTACACTTACTATTATTATTATTATATTATTATATTTTTTTGTATCCTTCTCTGCTCTTTTCTTTTCTCTCGTTATCTACCTTTATTTTATCATTCTTTATGGCTTTTGTTTTTCTTTAAAAGAGGAAAAATAATGAAAAACAATGAAACAAAATGATTAGATCGAACCCAAAAGTAGGTTGCCTACGTATCATGTTGTATATGAATCAGATCTTGCGTAGTTCGGTCAGCATGTGCATAAACATTACCCACTTTTTTTTATGAAAACAAAAATAAACAAACCAAGGAAAGACATAACATCAAAACATTTTGAAGAAAGAAAACAACAAAAACGTACGAAAGTTTGGGATCACTTTAAAACTAAACAACAAATATGAAACCAAATTATAGACCCCTAAGACGACGTAGGTGAAATTACTAATAAAGAATCTAATACCAAAAACAACTTGACTTCGACTTAAAGCAGACACCACTCTACAATGACAGACACATGAAAGACTCGAACTGAATAAAGATAAGAAGTGCTCTTTTAGACTGGTGCTCTGCGTGATGACCCTGGCTGATATGGACCTGCCTCTGAAGTTCTTTTTCTCCCATTTAAGCTTTGTAGCATATCTTGTAAAGACACCCTGATATCGGGGAGGAAGCTTCGGGCCCGTATTCCTGCTTCATGAGGAGTGCACTTGGAAAGATTATTCTGATACCTTTCTACCGTCTTGAACAAACCTGTTAGCTGAACCCTCAGTGTTTCCACTTTGGACCCTACACATTTATCTTGATGATCGCCTACTATGTATTCTTTCTGTATTCTCCCTCTAAGTTGCGCTGGTAAGGGTTGACTGATACCCCGAGGGATATATTGAAGCCAAACCCCATATCCTTGAGTGTAGCCCGAATTATCCAAACTTTCTTTAAGTGTGTCCACACCCAGCTTTGTTGCATATTTCCAAAACTGTTCATACTTGCTCTCACCTGATGCTTGGTCCTTGAAGTACTCAACATCCTTCAGAAGATCCACTGCTGGTGGCACGTCCTGCAGCCTACCTAACTGGCACATTACCCTAGAAGGACTGTATGGTCTGGTGCAATTGATCCCTAACATAACTAAAGGGAGTTGCGTCTGACAACCCTACAATACTATCTTTGGTCGAAGCCACAGATAAGTCCACAAAATGTTATCCCTGGCTCTTGACTCAAGAAATTCAATCCAAGCATCGACTCCCACGGGTAACGAGAATTTATCCAAACGCAACCTGGAGTCCATGGCTTTCACTCGATTGGGAATACAACGATCTAACACATCTGGTCTAACTAAGAAGGTGCATGCAAATGCTCCATCATCCATAACTGCAATATCAAGTTGCTGCCCTAAAAAAATCTCCTTCCCCCTTTCACTTCGGTTAAAGCCTTATATATTTCTGTTAAGATCATGGGTATGAGAGTGAACCTGCCCTTTTGATTAACGCCCTTGTCGTTTTGATCCTTATGAAATAGGGCCATCACCACAGATTGCAAATGGGTATTAATACGTGTTTCTTCTAGTGGAAACACTAAAGTACCTAACAAAGCGAAGGTGAAGACTTCAAGACGCTTTCTCTCCCACTTCTCCTTAGTCACATGAAATTCATCCCAAAAGCAATCAAAACCTTCCGAGAGCCCGAATCTAGCGAACAAAAAATCTAGGGAAACCCACGAGTCACTTAAACAACCCAAATGGATACACTTACTTTTTAAACCACAAGACTGCAAAAATCTCACGTTAGTATGATTTCGTGCTCGGATCATATACTTCTCGATATAGGGCAAATGCAACAAACCAGATATTTCTGCCAAAGTAGGAGTCATTTCACATTCCCCAAACCTGAATACCAAACCACTCGGATCCCAAAAGGTCAACAAAACCTCTATTAAATCTGGACGAGGGGTAATATGTAGAAGTTACGTAAGATCACCTAATATTTTAACCAGTTTCTGCTGATCAACATAGTTAAACATTTCCCACCGTTTGATTAACTTTTTGGGCACCTTGACAACCATCAGAACTCTAGACTTTGTGGACAAATCCATCCTGCAATAACACACAAGACGCTATCTCTAAATTCGACAGTAGTGGAAGATTCCCAACCCTTGAGATTTTTTATGCAAACATATGTCGATGGGACAGACCACATTCATGACTCCAATTTGCCGAACAGAAGTATTGAGCAAAATCAGTTCTACTTGGCAAACAACTCTAGATTACGGGGTGAGAGACCTAGGCTAATAAGAAGACAAAAGTCAACACAAAGAATTACCGGACCCACCGAGGGTTGCCTACGTATCCTAACCCAAGGAAAGGGAACCAGGTATGCGTAGTTCGTCCAGATTGGATAATTAACGATTAACTAATAAATTGACCCTAACTTGGGAGACACTACCAAAAACAAACGAAAAAAAAACTTTTAGATTTTCAGCTAAGATTGACACCACCAATTATGAAGGAAAAAATCTTTTTGGTATTTTTTGTTTTTTTGACAAATAAGTAGAAAAGGCAAACAAAACTTTTTTTTTTTTAGCTTTTACGGTATTTTGAGAAGACAAATGCAAAACGTAAAAAAAATCTTTTTGAGTTTTCGGATTGTGAAGAACCAAAGCCATAAACAATTCTAAAATAAACTATGACATTTCTCTTTTTTTTTTCACTCTTTTCGACTCACTTTTTTCTATGTTTTTTTTCGTTTTTGCCTACACACCTTACTCCTAATTTTTTTTTTTCAAAAATCAGTCTGTCAAATGACCACGTTACCCTTAAAAATACAACAGTTAGCACGTAAGGATGCTTTAGAGGGGAGTCTCCTATAAAGGGCCATGTGGGTCCCGCTAGATCTCAGTATGATGCACATAAGCATGACCTAAAGGCTGAACTACGTTTTGATTTACTAACAAAGCTGTTCGTGGGAGCGTATGGTCGATAGTGGCTGCTTTGCTTTTCACCTACTCCATAACACCGACGACTCCCCCCCTAAAATAAGGGTGACTCAACTAGAGGTTGTGTACAACACGTGTAGTACGGACTTGTTGCAGAAAGAAGGCCGGGGGGTGGACTCATGATGCCAGATATAAAGCGGTAGCACATAAGATAAATACTATAAACAAAGAGCACGAAAAACACACAAAAGTGCAAACAATAACCCAAACAAAATCACAAACAAGTTTATACACTCGTAATGATAAACAAATCCGATACGACTCCAAAAATAGCTCGAATTCTGAAAACTTGTCATAGGTTCCCCAGCAGAGTCGCCAGAAGCTGTCACACCCCTTTACGTACTCCAAAAAAAAGATTTATGTTTTAAGGGTGGAAAAGGGTTTTATTATTTAAGTGACAAGAAACGAAAATTTATTTCAGAAAAAGATTATTTACATTTTTTATTCAGAGTTGCCACTTGGCATGATCCGGCGTGCCAAGTCACCTTTGGAAAATCCTTTTCGAAACCATTTGACTCTTAAACTGGCTTACGAACAGAGACTCCGACTAAGAAATTCTGTTGACCGAGAGGAAGGTGTTAGGCACCCCTCGATCCCGTGGTTCAACCACGGTCTCTTGGTAGAGTGTATCAACTATTTTGGCATTACGAAATGTATAAATCACACAAAAGCATGCAAAATAATCAAACAAAACAAAACAATCCGAAATGTAAAGTCCAGTCCAATTATTACAACCCAAAATAAAAAAAGACTAAAAGTAAACCTACGCTAATCCTAAACTGATGCTCTACCCGCCGCCTCGGGCCTTCACCACGAACATCCTTCGGGTACATGACACCTCGGGGCATTCCCCGGTGAATAAATATATACAAATACTTCGGGGCATTGCCTAGCCAAATGATACAAGTGATCCTTAAGCAATATAGCCAAGAACCATTCAATCACACAAATCGAATATTCCATCAATCCACAATCCCTAAATTCGCCTACCCGACCTATATTTCCTATCAAGCTTTTGAGTTAAAATGATTCTATCAAATTCATGCTTAATCTGAATTAAATAAAACGACAACGGTCCAAAATTTAACTACATTCAACTTTTTAACAATTTCTTATTCCCACCCCGAAATCCTTTTTCAAACAAAAATTAACACATGCTTTGACTATCAACTCAAATTTTTAACTAGGAATCCAAGATAAACAACATAGACCCAACGAGAATTAAAGCAGGATAATCCTACAAATTTCACGTGAATAGAATCAAACATTCACCAACTCATCCAATTTCAAACATGCCCAATTCAACAAATTACGATAAAGAAGAGAGAATGAGTTAAAGAAATGGACCTTCTGATAATCGATTTCGGTTGGTAACAATATTAAAGAAGACCCGCGCTTGGAATCTCGAATATAGAACCCCGATTGCTATGAATCCAACTTGGTATAGAGAAAAACTAATAGGACAACTTCAAAACCAGTGAGACAAACTTTGTTATACGAAACCCAACCAAGAACGACGATGCAATTTGATAACAACAACTCAAAATCCAATATAGTTCTGGAAGCTGGCGTATTTTTGAATGTTTTTAGGCCAGATTCAACTGGAATCGGCTAAAATAAATAGTTCTGGCTAGCCAGTCGGTGACGAATAGTGAAAGAACGGTTGGGAGATGGCGGTGGTTCAAACGGCACCTAATTTTACTGTTTTGATGGCGAAGCCGGCTGGTCTACTGGTGTTTGATTCACCGCAGCTAGCGGAGGCTGGTTCTGTTGGAGTTTTGATGGTGAGTGTTGCAGTGGTTGGTGGCAGCGCTAGTCACTGATTTGGTTAGATTCTCGTCGGTGATGGCGACGGTGGCGTGGTGGCTTAAGTCATCGTGGCTGCTGATGATGTGGTAGTCGAGGAAGAGAGGAAGAGAAGGATAGCTGATGCTGAGCTGGCCGGCGTCAGCCATGGATGCCGATGGAGTCGTTTGGTTGGTCGCCAGCGAAGTTGGTTGAGAGAGAAAGAGTGAGAGTCTAGAGAGAAAGAGAGAGAGTTCAGTCCTTTTTTTGTGTATGCTGAGGTCCTTTTCTTTCTTTTGTGTGTATGTGTGTATATATGAGGTGAGGGTGGGTATTGGGGTAGGGTAGGTGGGGTAGGGTATGGGTCATGGGGTAGTGATGTGCTGTCCAAATTTGATAGGAGAGGTGGTTAATTTTGTTACAAAAGAATATTTGGGGATTAAGTTTGTTAGTGGGTTTGTTATTTTTGTATTTTTATGGGATATAATCATACAGGTGAGGGAACGTGGTAAGACGGGGATAAAAATGTGTAACTTGGGTCTTTGGAAAGGACAGAATTAGGTGTCTACATACAGACTTAGAGTCTGGATCAATTCATTGTTGGGAGCAACTAGAAAGTTAGTTCCTAAATCGCTTCTACAGTACCCGTCGTATGGTCAGCATGATGGAGTTGACAAACACAAGACAAAGTAAATATGAGCCTATACTGGATTACATGAATCACTGGCGAACATTGAGCTTTGATTGCAAGGATCAACTTTTCAAAACTTCCGCGGTTGAAGTTTGCATTCAAGGGATGTGTTGGGGCCTTGTGTATATCCTCCAAGGAATTAAGCCTCAAACTTTTGAAGAATTATCTACGCGCGCTCATGACATGGAGCTAAGTATTGCAAGTCATAGAATGGCGTCACCTATTTTTGATCCTAGGAAGGAAGTCATAAAATTCGAAGACTCATCTAAAAACCAAATTGAGGAATCTATGATGACAACTGTGAGTTTTACGAAGTCCCCTACAAGACAAAAGTTAAAAGAGGAAGCTCCAAAGCAACAAATGTAAGAGGTGAAAAATCAACCAACCTTGAAAGAGTTACAAGCAAGGGTATATCCTTTTTTCGACTCTGATGTTCCTGAAATTATTGACGAGTTGCTAGACAAAGAAGTCATTGAACTTCCTAAGCCAAAGCAACCCGAAGAATCAAACAAAATTGATGATCCTAAATACTACAAATTTCATCGCATTGTTGGCCATCACACCACAAAATGCTTCATCCTGAAGGAAAAGATCATGACATTAATGCAAGAGGAAAAGATCGCCATTGATGAAGGCGATACAATTGATGCAAATTATGTTAGAGCCAAACTGCACCATATGAAAGGTTCAATTTCAAAAGCTCTACAAGCCATGTGCTATGTGGAATCACCAAAAGTTGTTGAAATCATCATGCTACAATTTGGGAGCTTTGACCCATTTGGGGTTCCAGCCTAGAAGAAAACAACGGAAAAATCCATGCAAAATAACTTCTCCAATAGCAAGAAGGGTAATACTTGGACATCGATCACTTGTAAAAAAATAAAATATCAAAGGCTTCTAAACTCCAACTTCCAAAAGTTGACACAAGATCAAGTGCAAATTTGCTTTAACCAATGGAGGCAATAAATACCAAACTGAAGTGCAACAATACTCCATTACAAAGGGTTGGAAGGAAAGTTACATTACAAGAATTCCTCCCCAAAATGCTCCTCGATGCGCGAGCCTAATCTGTAAGTCAAGACTTTTCTCGACGCATGAGTCTAAACTGTGAACGGCTCTAAAAAAAAGGAAGGAAAAGTATGAAGCTTGAATGCATATTTGGAGTCCTTTGAAGATGCCGTCTTAAAGAAAAAGGATTCTTCATTATCTCCCAAGCAATTAAGTCTTCTCGACAAGAAAAAGACTTGTGGTACTTTGAATATTGCTCTAGTCTGACCTTCAACGTATTGCGGAAGTGATGCAGCCCAAAACTTGAAGTAGATGATGAAATTCATGAAGTATCCAAAATTTGAGGAGGAATATAATATCACAAGATTTAGGCTGCAACTTTGGAAAAGTACCTGAGAAAATATAAAGGTTATATGATGATTGATGGATTTCACGGTTAACATAGATCTGTGAGTCTACTTTCCAATTCAAAAAAAGAAACGTGATTTCGATACTTCCACGTAAAGATATGGAATTTATCGTGACACTTTGCAAAGATGAATTAACCAGAGATCGATCAAGATTAGAAGGTTATTTTTGAAGCAATATCTGAGATGATTCAGATGCAACCTAATTGTGGTTTCCATGTGAGACGTAGCTCTGCGAGTCTAATTTCCAATGTAAAAAACGAAACCTGATTCTGATACTTTCATGTCAAGATATGGAATTTATCGTGACACTGCGGAAAGCTGAAATAAGCAGCGAACAAAGATTAGAAGGCTATTTTTGGGGAAATATCTGGGATGATTCAGATGCAATCTAATTGTAGTTTCCGCGTGAGACGTAGATCTGCAAATTTAATTTCCAATGCAAAAAAATAGAACCTGATTACGATACTTCCACGTCAAGATATGGAGTTTATCATGACGCTGTGCAAAGCTGAAATAACCAGCGAACCAAGATTAGAAGGCTGTTTTTGGAGCAATATCTGGGATGATTCGGATGCAATCTGATTGCGATTCCCGCATAAGACGTATCTCTATGACTCTAGTTTCTAACGTAAAAAAAATGGCTCCTGATTTTGATACTCCTACATCAAAATACGGAATTTATCGTGAGGCTGCGGAAAACTGATAAAATAGGACATTGAATTCCATTTTTTATGAATCAAACAACTCATATTTTTGTTCTCCCATCGGAGAATAAATATTTTTGTGGACGTGTGCCTAGTACTTGCTCACCAAAGTCAGAAAAGAATACTCCCTGTGTCAATATTATCAAGCTGGATGGCACCACGTACGTGCTCCTTGAAAAGAATGGGATGCTCTCACTCGAAGCCTCTTTATCGCCGAGCCCCATGGAGGAGATGCACCACATGCTTGCTTTGCAATGATGGACTGCAGACACTCAGAACTTCATCATCACAAGGTCGCAAGAATGACACCAAGTACATGCTCACTGAAGGAAAAATGAAAAACTTTCAGCGTCGTCAAGGATAAAATCAGATCATTCCAAGTCACTTTCTTATCAAGCAGTAAGAAAGTAGTGCACTAAATGGTTCAACATCAATCATGTCAACCTTTTTGGTTTGACATCAAGACCATTTGCATAAACCTGGACAAAAAAAATAAAAATGTAACACATCTACAGTGTTGACCGGATGAAGCTTCTCGGTTCTATGAGGATTGATGTCAACTACGTGAAACTTCAATCTAGAGATAAGTGTCGGTACCAAACGCACGATGCTTCAATTTGACATGATCAATATTGGGAGAAACAAATACCTTTGAAATCACGAGAATGAAAACACATTCATGAGTACTTCAAGTCTCGTCGTCAAGTTTCGGCAAGCCTACACGTCGACCAACCTTGAAGTAGGGGGCATCTGTAGACACATAAAATTTATTGGATCAAATTCATATAAAATTTGATCCACATTTTATTGGGTTTAAACTTATTTTGGGATTAAAAAAATAATAAGCCTATTGTATTCCTCATCAAGGTCCATCTCACCTTGAAGCCCGAACCCATCAAGTGATGTGGCATCCCAGTCAAATCCAAGATCAATGAGACGCCGCCACATGTACTAATGATGTGAAAATCTCATTCAAATTCAACAACCAGTCAAAAGCCGCCAAGTGGCAAAGTGACATGTTTAGGCCAATCACAAGCAAGTAGGCCTACCCTCTACAACTATAAATAGGGGAGTAACATAACATTCTAGGGGGGAGAAAAGAAAAAGGAGGACATTCTGCAAGCATTGGAGGAAGCTTCTGCATTGACTACACAACTCTTCAATGAATTGACTAATAGAGTTCTGTCCGGAGATCAACTCGACAAGACGAAGTGCTGTCAGACAATTCCTGGAGATCCAAACATATTTCTTGGAGGCTCAAATCATCCTACATTCGAGAATCACGTTGCAAAGGCCCTCGAATCACGGAAAAAATTCGGAGAGAAGAATCGAGAAAATAACAGAATTGTACCTGCAAAATTCTTTTATATAGAAATATTCTTTTTGTTTATTTTATTTTTACTTGCAGTTAATTTTTAGTGTCGACGAAAATTTGTTGCGAACAAGACAGGCAACCGAATCAAGTTTGATGAGCATCAATCATAATTTTCACAATAAGTAAACCAATTTCTTCTCTAGTTTAACTTGCATCTCAATATTTATAGAAATATTTATTTAATAGAGTCCTATTTTAGAAGTATTTTTTATCCTATTTTAAGAGCATTTTTCTAATTGATCATTACAAAGTAAAATATTAATTGATTCCCTTTCCATATATTTTAAGAGTCTAGTTAATATAGTAAAAATAATTAAATACTCTCTCCGTCCCAAATTACCCGTCCCAACTTTCCTAATTTGATTTTCCATTTTACTTGTTTTTTCATTAATAAAAAGAAGAGACAATTTTTTTCCATGTTTTACCCTTTGCATTAATTACTTTTTCTTCAAATTAAAATATAAACATAATTTAATAGGGGTATTATGGTAAACTAGATATGTTATT